>NC_092046.1:57382921-57682921 GCF_003086295.3 Arachis hypogaea
CGTGGCGTAAGCTAGAATGATGGCGGCATTCAAGAGAATCCGGAAAGTCTAAACCTTGTCTGTGGTATTCCGAGTAGGATTCAATGATTGAATGACTGTGACGAGCTCCAACTCGCGATTGCGGGCGTTAGTGACAGACGCAAAAGGATGTAATCCTATTCCAGCATGATCGAGAACCGACAGATGAATACGTGCCGGACCGTGGCATATACAGAGGATGATGAGCATATGATGTCAGACGATAGGGTGACCTTGATCATCCGAGATGACGAGTAGCCATGACAGGTGATGTTCATAAAGCCAGCCATGGAAAGGAGTAAGACAGATTGGATGAAGATAGCAGGAAGCAGAGGTTCAGAGGAATGAAAAGCATCTCATTCGCTTATCTGAAATTCCTACCAATGATTACATAAGTATCTCTATCCCTATTTATTATTAATTTCGAAAACCCATATCATTTATATCTGCCTGACTGAGATTACAAGGTGACCATAGCTTGCTTCATACCAACAATCTCCGTGGGATTCGACCCTTACTCACGTAAGGTATTACTTGGACGACCCAGTGCACTTGCTGGTTAGTTGTATCGAAGTTGTGACAATTATGAATTAAGATCAAGCACCAAGCTTTGGAGCCATTACCAGGATTTGTTCGAGCCTGGAGATCACAATTTCGTGCACCAAGTTTTTGGCGCCGTTGCCGGGGATTGTTTGAGTTTGGACAACTGGCGGTTCATCTTGTTGCTCAGATTAGGTAATTTTCTTTTTTTTTCTTTTCAAAAATTTTCAAAAATCTTTCAAAATTTTCTTTGTTTTCGAAAAAAAAAATAATAAAAATGTTTTCAAAAAAAATTATTTATTTCAAAATTTTAAGAATGAATTCTAGTGTTTCATGAATATGTGAATCATATCTGCTGTAAAGCCATACCAACTACTTTGGATGGTATTCAACTAATCATAGCATGTTTATAGCCTGGCTGGCTGTAAAGCCATGTCTAAATTTATTTGGACTGAGGCTTGCAATTTGTTATCAAGCAGCTAGTTGGAGCTAATCATACTCTGTTCTGATTACATGCTGAAGCTTGGCTGGCCATTGGCCATGTCTAGTCTTTTGGACTGGAGCTTTCTTTGAAAGCTTGGCTGGCTAGTGAGCCATGTCTAATTCCTGGACTGAAGCTTTAGACTAAAATGCAAGATTCCTGGAATTCATATTAAAAATTTTGGAATCCTTATTTTTCTTTTTTTTTCATATAATTTCGAAAAAAATCCAAAAAAATTAGAAAATCATAAAAATCAAAAATATTTTTGTGTTCTTGTTTGAGTCTTGAGTCACATTATAAGTTTGGTGTCACTTGCATATGCATCTTGCATTTTTCGAAAATATCATGCATTCATAGTATTCTTCATGATCTTCAAGTTGTTCTTGGTAAGTCTTCTTGTTTGATCTTAATGATTTTTTGTTTTGTGTCTTTTCATGTTTTTCATGTGCATTCTTGAATTCTTATGTCTAAGCATTAAAGAATTCTAAGTTTGGTGTCTTGCATGTTTTCTTTGCATTAAAAATTTTTCAAAATTGTGTCTTGATGTTCATCTGACATTCAAAGTGTTCTTGGTGTTCATCTTGACATTCATAGCATTCTACATGCATTCATTGTTTTGATCAAAAATTTCATGCATTGCATCTTTTTAGTGTTTTTCTTGCATCATAAAAATTCAAAAATCAAAAAAAAATATCTTTCCCTTTTTCTCTCATCAAATTCGAAAATTGAGTTGACTTTTTAAAAATTTTTAAAAAATCAATTGTTTCTCATGAGTCAAATCAAATTTTCAATTTGAAAATCTTATCTTTTTCAAAATCTTTTTCAAAAATCAAATCTTTTTCAAAATTCTTAGTTATTTTCGAAAATTCCAAAAATATTTTTCAAAAATCTTTTTCTTATTTTATATCATAATTTTCGAAAATAACATAATCAATTAATGTTTTGATTCAAAAATTTGAAGTTTGTTACTTGCTTGTTAAGAAAGATTCAAACTTTGAATTCTAGAATCATATCTTGTGATTTCTTATGAATCAAGTCATTGATTGTGATTTTAAAAATCAAATCTTTTTCAAAACTAATTCTATCATATCTTTTCAAAATATCTTCTTATCTTATCTTGTTCAAAAATATCTTTTCAAAATATCTTTTCTAACTTCCTAACTTCTTATCTTTTAAAATTTGTTTCAACTAACTAACTAACTTTTTGTTTGTTTCTTAACTTTTTCAAAACTACCTAACTAACTCTCTCTCTCTAATTTTCGAAAATATCTTCCCTCTTTTTCAAAAATTTCTTTTTAATTAACTAATTATTTTATTTTTATTTTGATTTCAAAATTTTCGAAAATTACTAACAATTTTTCAAAAACCATTTTCAAAAATCACTAACTCCTTTTCAAAATAATTTTCGAAAATTATCCCTCCCCCATCTCATTCTATTTATTCATTCATATCCTAACATCTCATTTCACCTCCTTCCATCCTCACAGATGTGTTTCTTCCTTTATATTACATTCTTTGTCTCCCCCTCTTCTTCCACTCACAAGGGATCCCTATACTGTGGTATAAAGGATCTCATTATTATTATTATTTTTCTGTGCCTTCTTCTTTGTCATATGAGCAGGAGCAAGGATAAGAACATTCTTGTGGAAGCAGATCCAGAACCTGAAAGGACTCTGAAGAGAAAATTAAGAGAAGCTAAAATACAACAATCCAGAGATAACCTTTCAGAAATTTTCGAACAAGCAGAGGAGATGGCAGCCGAAAATAATAATAATGCAAGGAGGATGCTTGGTGACTTTACTGCACCTAATTCCAATTTACATGGAAGAAGCATCTCCATTCCTGCCATTGGAGCAAACAACTTTGAGCTGAAACCTCAATTAGTTTCTCTGATGCAGCAGAACTGCAAGTTTCATGGACTTCCATCTGAAGATCCTTTTCAGTTCTTAACTGAATTCTTGCAGATATGTGATACTGTTAAGACTAATGGAGTAGATCCTGAAGTCTACAGGCTCATGCTTTTCCCTTTTGCTGTAAGAGATAGAGCTAGATTATGGTTGGATTCTCAACCAAAGACAGCCTGAACTCTTGGGATAAGCTGGTCATGGCTTTCTTAGCCAAGTACTTTCCTCCTCAAAAGCTGAGCAAGCTTAGAGCTGATGTTCAAACCTTCAGACAGAAAGAAGGTGAATCCCTCTATGAAGCTTGGGAAAGATACAAACAGTTGACCAAAAAGTGTCCTTCTGACATGCTTTCAGAATGGACCATCCTGGATATATTCTATGATGGTTTATCTGAGCTATCAAAGATGTCACTGGACACTTCTGCAGGTGGATCCATTCACCTAAAGAAAACGCCTGCAGAAGCTCAAGAACTCATTGACATGGTTGCTAATAACCAGTTCATGTACACTTCTGAAAGGAATCCGGTGAGTAATGGGACGCCTATGAAGAAGGGAGTTCTTGAAGTTGATACTCTGAATGCCATATTGGCTCAGAATAAAATATTGACTCAGCAAGTCAATATGATCTCTCAGAGTCTGCATGGAATGCAAGCTGCATCCAACAGTACTCAAGAGGCTTCTCATGAAGAAGAAGCTTATGATCCTGAGAACCCTGCAATAGCAGAGGTAAATTACTTAGGTGAACCTTATGGAAACACCTATAACTCAACATGGAGAAATCATCCAAATTTCTCATGGAAGGATCAAAAGCCCCAACAAGGCTTTAATAATGGTGGAAGAAACAGGTTTAGCAATAGCAAGCCTTTTCCATCATCAACTCAGCAATAGACAGAGAACTCTGAACAAAATACTTCTAATTTAGCAAATCTAGTTTTTGATCTATCTAAGGCCACTGTAAGTTTCATGAATGAAACAAGGTCTTCCATTAGAAATTTGGAAGCACAAGTGGGCCAGCTGAGTAAAAGGATCACTGAAATCCCTCCTAGTACTCTCCCAAGCAATACAGAAGAGAACCCAAAAGGAGAGTGCAAGGCCATTGACATAAGTGCCATGGCCGAACCTGTGAGGAGAGGAGAGGACGTGAATCCCAAGGAGGAAGACCTCCTGGGACGTCCAGTGACCAATAAGGAGCTTCCCTCTGGGGAACCAAAGGACTCTGAGGCTCACCTAGAGACCATAGAGATTCCATTGAACCTCCTTATGCCCTTCATGAGCTCTGATGAGTATTCCTCTTCTGAAGAGAATGAGGATGTTACTGAAGAGCAAACTGCCAAGTTTCTTGGTGCAATCATGAAGCTGAATGCCAAATTGTTTGGCATTGATGCTTGGGAAGTTGAACCTCCCTTGTTCATCAATGAACTGAGTGATCTGGATCAACTGACATTGCCTCAGAAGAGACAGGATCCTGGAAAGTTCATAATACCCTGTACCATAGGCACCATGATCTTTAAGGCTCTGTGTGACCTTGGTTCAGGAATAAACCTCATGCCCCTCTCTGTAATAGAGAAACTGGGAATCTATGGGGTGCAGGCTGCTAAAATCTCACTAGAGATGGCAGACAGCTCAAGAAAACAGGCATATGGACAAGTAGAGGACGTGTTAGTAAAGGTTGAAGGCCTTTACATCCCTGCTGATTTCATAGTCCTGGATACTGGAAAGGAAGAGGATGAATCCATCATCCTAGGAAGACCTTTCCTGGCCACAGCAAGAGCTGTGATTAATGTTGACAGAGGTGAAATAGTCCTTCAATGGAATGAGGACTCCCTTGTGTTTAAGACTCAAGGATCTCCCTCTGCAACCATAGAGAGGAAGCAGAAAAAGCTTCTCTCCAAGCAGAGTCAACCAGAGCCCCTACAGTCAAACTCTAAGTTTGGTGTTGGGAGGCCACAACCAAACTCTAAGTTTGGTGTTGAACTCCCATATCCAAACTCTAAGTTTGGTGTTTGGAGAGTCTCAACAAAGCTCTGTACATCTGTGAGGCTCCATGAGAGCCCACTGTCAAGCTATTGACATTAAAGAAGCGCTTGTTGGGAGGCAACCCAATGTTTATTTATCTAACTCTATTATTTTTGTTTTTCATATTTTCTTAGGTTAATGATCATGTGGAGTCACAAAATAAATATAAAAATTGAAAACGGAATCAAAAATAGCAGAAGAAAAATCACACCCTGGAGGAGCATCTGTCTGGCGTTCAGCGCCAGAACAGAGCATGGTTCTGGCGCTGAACGCCCAAAATGGGCAGCTTCTGGGCGCTGAACGCCAGAACAGGCATGGTTCTGGCGTTCAACGCCAGAAATGGCACACAGATGGGCGTTGAACGCCCAAAATGGCCACCAACCTGGCGCTGAACGCCCAGAGTTGGATACAAAGGCATTTTTACATACCTAATGGGTACAGGGATGTAAATCCTTGAACACCTCAGGATCTGTGGACCCCACAGGATCCACTCAGGATCTGTGGACCCCACAGGATCCACTCAGGATCTGTGGACCCCACAGGATCCCCACCTACCTCCACTCACCTCTTCTCACCACTCTCTTTCACACAACCCCATAAACACTCTTCCCTAAAAACCCCTCACCAATCACCTTAATCTCTCTTCCCCACTAAACCTTCACCACTCACATCCACCCACTCTTCCCAATAAACCTACCTCATAAACTCCACCTACCTTCAAAATTCAAAACCAATTTCCCACCCAAACCAACCCATATGGCCGAACCTTAACTCCCCCTCCATTCCCTATATAAAGACCTCCATTCTTCACCAAATTCACACAACACACCTCTCTATACTCTCCTTGGCCGAAACCACATCTCCCTCTTCCTCTCCATATTTCTTCTTCTTCTTCTTCTATTCTTTTGTTTATTGCTCGAGGGCGAGCAATATTCTAAGTTTGGTGTGGTAAAAGCATAGCTTTTTTGTTTTTCCATTACCATTGATGGCACCCAAGACCGGAGAATCCTCTAGAAGAGGGAAAGGGAAGACAAAAGCTTCCACATCCGAGTCATGGAAGATGGAAAGATTCATCTCCAAAGCCCATCAAGACCACTTCTATGATGTTGTGGCCAAGAAGAAGGTGATCCCTGAGGTCCCTTTCAAACTCAAAAGAAATGAGTATCCGGAGATCCGACATGAAATCCAAAGAAGAGGTTGGGAAGTTCTAACAAATCCCATCCAACAAGTCGGCATCCTAATGGTTCAAGAGTTCTATGCCAATGCATGGATCACCAAGAACCATGATCAAAGTAAGAACCCGGATCCAAAGAACTATGTTACAATGGTTCGGGGGAAATACTTAGATTTTAGTCCGGAGAATGTGAGGTTGGCGTTCAACTTGCCATACATGGAAGAGAACGCACGCCCCTACACAAGGAGAGTCAACTTTGATCAAAGGTTGGACCAAGTCCTTATGGACATATGTGTAGAAGGAGCTCAATGGAAGATTGACTCCAAAGGCAAGCCGGTTCAACTAAGAAGATTGGACCTCAAGCCTATAGCTAGAGGATGGTTGGAGTTTATTCAATGCTCAATCATTCCCACTAGCAACCGATCTGAAGTTACTATAAACCGGGCCATCATGATCCATAGCATCATGATTGGAGAAGAGGTGGAAGTTCATGAGATTATACCTCAAGAACTCTACAAGGTGGCTGACAAGTCCTCCACTATGGCAAGGTTAGCCTTCCCTCACCTCATTTGCCACCTATGCAATTCAGCTGGGATTGACATAGAGGGAGATATCCTCATTAAAGATGACAAGCCCATCACTAAGAAAAAGATGGAGCAAGCAAGAGAGCCCAATCATGGAGCTCAAGAGGCGCAAGAAGCTCATTTCCATAAGATCCCGGAGATGCCTCAAATGCACTTTCCTCCACAAAATTATTGGAAGCAAATCAACACCTCCCTAGGAGAATTGAGTTCCAATATGGGACAACTAAGGGTGGAACATCAAGAGCACTCCATCATGCTTCATGAAATAAGAGAAGATCAAAAAGCAATGAGGGAGGAGCAACAAAGACAAGGAAGAGACATAGAAAAGCTCAAGGACATCATTGGTTCCTCAAGAAGGAAACGCCACCATCACTAAGGTGGATTCATTCCTTGTTCTTGCTTTCTCTGTTTTTCGTTTTCTATATTATGTGCTTATCTATGTTTGTGCCTTCATTACATGATCATTAGTAGTTAGTAACTTTGTCTTAAAGATATGAATGTCCTATGAATCCATCACCTCTCTTAAAAAGAAAAATGTTTTAATTCAAAAGAACAAGAAGTACATGAGTTTTGAATTTATCCTTGAACTTAGCTTAATTATATTGATGTGGTGACAATGCTTCTTGTTTTCTGAATGTATGCTTGAACAGTGCATATGTCTTTTGAAGTTGTTGTTTAAGAATGTTAAATATGTTGGCTCTTGAAAGAATGATGACTAGGAGACATGTTATTTGATAATCTGAAAAATCATAAAAATGATTCTTGAAGCAAGAAAAAGCAGCAAAGAACAAAGCTTGCAGAAAAAAAAAAAAAAAGAAAAGAGAAAAAAAATAGGCGAAAAAAAAAATAGAAAGAAAAAGAAAAAGCAAGCAGAAAAAGCCAATAACCCTTAAAACCAAAAGGCAAGGGAAATAAAAAGGATCCCAAGGCTTTGAGCATCAGTGGATAGGAGGGCCTAAAGGAATAAAATCCTGGTCTAAGCGGCTAAACCAAGCTGTCCCTAACCATGTGCTTGTGGCGTGAAGGTGTCAGGTGAAAACTTGAGACTGAGCGGTTAAAGTCAAGGTCCAAAGCAAAAAAAGAGTGTGCTTAAGAACCCTGGACACCTCTAATTGGGGACTTTAGCAAAGCTGAGTCACAATCTGAAAAGGTTCACCCAATTATGTGTCTGTGGCATTTATGTATCCGGTAGTAATACTGGAAAACAAAGTGCTTAGGGCCACGGCCAAGACTCAAAAAGAAGCTGTGTTCAAGAATCATCATACTGAACTAGGAGAATCAATAACACTATTCGAAATCTGAAGTTCCTATAGATGCCAATCATTCTGAACCTCAATGGATAAAGTGAGATGCCAAAACTATTCGAGAGGCAAAAAGCTATAAGTCCCGCTCATATGATTGAAGCTCTGTTTCATTGATAGTTTGGAATTTATAGTATATTCTCTTCTTTTTATCCTAATTGATTTTCAGTTGCTTGGGGACAAGCAACAATTTAAGTTTGGTGTTGTGATGAGCGGATAATTTATACGCTTTTTGGCATTGTTTTTAGTATGTTTTTAGTAGGATCTAGTTACTTTTAGGGATGTTTTCATTAGTTTTTATGTTAAATTCACATTTCTGGACTTTACTATGAGTTTGTGTGTTTTTCTGTGATTTCAGGTATTTTCTGGCTGAAATTGAGGGACTTGAGCAAAAATCTGATTCAGAGGTTGAAGAAGGACTGCTGATGCTGTTGGATTCTGACCTCTCTGCACTCAAAGTGGATTTTCTGGAGCTACAGAACTCGAAATTGCGCGCTTTCAATTGCGTTGGAAAGTAGACATCCAGGGCTTTCCAGAAATATATAATAGTCCATACTTTGGCCAAGAATTGATGACGTAAACTGGCGTTCAACGCCAGCCTTCTACCCAAATCTGGCGTCCAGCGCCAGAAAAGAATCCAAAACCAGAGTTGAACGCCCAAACTGGCACAGAAACTGGCGTTCAACTCCACAAATGGCCTCTGCACGTGCAACACTCAAGCTCAGCCCAAACACACACCAAGTGGGCCCCGGAAGTGGATTTATGCATCAATTACTTACTCATGTAAACCCTAGTAGCTAGTTTATTATAAATAGGACCTTTTACTAGTCTTTTTGACCATCTTTGGATTACCTTATGATCCTTTGATCACGCTTTAGGGGCTGGCCATCTCGGCCATGCCTGGACCTTTCACTTATGTATTTTTAACGGTAGAGTTTCTACACTCCATAGATTAAGGTGTGGAGCTCTGCTGTTCCTCAAAGATTAATGCAAAGTACTACTGTTTTCTATTCAATTCTTCTTATTTCTCTTCTAAGATATCCATTCGCACCCAAGAACGTGATGAAGGTGATGATTATGTGTGACGCTCATCATCCTTCTCCTTTATGAATGCGTGCCTGACAAACACTTCTGTTCTACATGAAATAAGCTAGAATGAATATCTCTTAGATCTCCTAACCAGAATCTTCGTGGCGTAAGCTAGAATGATGGCGGCATTCAAGAGAATCCGGAAAGTCTAAACCTTGTCTGTGGTATTCCGAGTAGGATTCAATGACTGAATGACTGTGATGAGCTTCAAACTCGCGAGTGCTAGGCGTTAGTGACAGACGCAAAAGGAGGGTGAATCCTATTCTAGCATGATCGAGAACCGACAGATGATTGGCCGTGCTGTGACAGAGCATGTGAGCATATCTTTCACTGAGAGGAGGGGATGTAGCCACTGACAACGGTGATGCCCTTGCATAAAGCCAGCCATGGAAAGGAGTAAGACAGATTGGATGAAGATAGCAGGAAAGCAGAGGTTCAGAGGAATGAAAAGCATCTCTATTCACTTATCTGAAATTCCTACCAATGATTTACATAAGTACCTCTATCCCTATTCTATTATTTATTATTCGAAAACCACATAACCATTTATATCTGCCTGACTGAGATCTACAAGGTGACCATAGCTTGCTTCATACCAACAATCTCCGTGGGATTCGACCCTTACTCACGTAAGGTATTACTTGGACGACCCAGTGCACTTGCTGGTTAGTTGTATCGAAGTTGTGACAATTATGAATTAAGATCAAGCACCAAGCTTTCTTACGCACATATGACGCGGACGCGTCGAGGACGCTGTCGCATCTCGTGCCATTTTTTTTATATGCAATATGTGAATGCAAATGCAAACTATAGGTAGTAGTACTGAGAAGAGTTATTGAGAAAGGAAATAAAGTGATAAAAGAAAGAAACGATCATACCATGGTAGGTTGGACGCTCCACTAGCTCAGTCTTCTGTTGTTGGTGGATCCTCCAAGAGGAGGATCTCTAGATCTTTATTTTTCGTCTCCTTCTCACCATGATATAGCTTTAAGTGATGTCCATTAACCTTGATGGAATCAGAGCTTGAAGGATGACTCAGGTGGAAAACTCCGTATGGCTCAGCCTTCTCTACTCTATATGGACCTTCCCATCTTGATCTCAACTTGCCTGGCATGAGCCTCAGTCTAGAGTTGTAAAGGAGAATAAAGTCCCCAGGTTGGAACTCTCTTCTCTTGATGTGCTTATCATACACAACCTTCATCTTTTCCTTGTACAGCCTTGAGTTCTCATAAGCTTCAAGGCGAATGCTTTCTAATTCTTACAGTTATAACTTCCTTTCAGCTCTGGCTTTCTCAAATTCCATATTGCACTCCTTCACTGCCCAAAAGGCTTTGTGCTCCACCTCAACTGGGAGGTGACAGGCTTTTCCATAAAGTAAGCGGAAGGGACTCATCCCAATGGGTGTCTTGTATGTTGTTCTGTATGCCCAGAGTGCATCTTGTAGCCTGGTGCTCCAGTCTCTTCTATGAGGTTTGACTATCTTCTGCAATATACTCTTTATCTCTCTGTTAGACACCTCAGCTTGCCCATTAGTCTGGGAATGGTAGGCTATTGCCACCTTATAAATTATCCCATGCTTCTTCACTAATCCTGTTAGTCTCCTGTTATAGAAATGGGTGCCTTGATCGCTCACGATTGCTCGTGGTGATCCAAAGCGACAAATAATATGGTTTGTAACAAAGGAAACAACGGTGTTAGCATCATCAGTGCGGGTAGGAATTGCTTCCACCCATTTAGAAACGTAATCTACAGCTAACAATATATAAAAATAACCATTAGAATTTTGAAATGGACCCATGAAGTCAATGCCCCAAACATAAAAAATTTCACAGAAAAGCATAATCTGTTGAGGCATCTCATCCCTCTTGGATATATTACCAAACCTTTGGCATGGGGAACAAGATTTACAAAATTCAGCAGCGTCTTTAAAAAGAGTAGGCCACCAGAATCTACAATCTAAAATTTTTCTAGCTGTTCTTTGAGGGAAAAATGTTCTCCACTCTCAGATGAGTGGCAGGCCTCTAAAATGGAGTGAAATTCTGATTGAGGCACACATCGTCTAATCACCTGGTCAGCGTCACATCTCCATAAATATGGGTCATCCCATATATAATATTTGGACTCGATTTTTAGCTTGTCTCTTTGATGCTTAGTAAAGTTTGGAGGAAAAGTGCGGCTAACTAGATAATTAGCTACAGGCGCATATCAAGGGACTACTTCAGATACTGCTTGTAAGTTGTCAAATGGGAAATTATCATCTATAGGAGTGGAGTCATCCCTAATGTGCTCAAGGTGACTCAAGTGGTCTACCACTAGATTCTGGTTACCACTCCTATCCTTAATTTCTAAATCAAATTCTTGTAGTAGCAGTATCCAACGTATAAGCCTTTGTTTGGATTACTTTTTAGCTAATAAATACTTTAGAGCTGCGTGGTCTGAGTACACTACTACTTTAGCACCAAGTAAATAGGCTCGAAATTTATCCGGAGCAAAAATAATAGCAAGAAGCTCTTTCTCAGTAGGAGTGTAATTAGACTGAGCGGCATCTAAAGTCTTAGACGCATAAGCAATTACAAAAGGATCCTTACCTTCACGCTGAGCCAGCGCCGCTCCTACTGCATGGTTGGAAGCATCGCACATGATTTCAAATGGCTAGCTCCAATCTGGTCCTCTCACAATTGGAGCTTGAGTCAGGGTGGTCTTCAGCTTATCAAACGCTTGTTTGCAATCCTCACTGAACTCGAACTCAATATCCTTCTGCAGTTGTCTGGATAACGGTAGTTGTTCATACCCTGGGTCGAGCTATCCGACCCGGGATGATCGGCGACACAGCGACCGACCTCTTCAGGTCAGACTACCCGACCTCTTCTAAAAGAGCTCGGCCAAATCGACAGGAAAGCCCAATAAAGGGCCCAAATAGAGGAACACGACCCAAATCCAAAGGCAATCCCAGCCTATAGAGACAAAGGCGGTTCCCTTGAAGATAAGTTGACTTCGTCCAAAACAGGATAAGATAAGATAAGATAACTAACTTACCTTATTAGAAAGGTCAGCCCACACTACTATAAATACACTGGAGTACCCAGGTATAACTCATACTCTGATTTTACAAAAAACCTGCTTAATACCCGTGCTAACTTAAGCATCGGAGTCTCTTGCAGGTACCCCCCACCCTCCGGTGGCCGAGGATCAGCAGTGCAACAAGTCCAACAAGTCGGACACAACAGCTCCGGCCGCCACCAGCCAGCCGGACACACCATCTCCGACCAGTACCGAAGATCTCATCCGAGATCGACCTCTAGTTTCAGGTAACCCTCGGAACATTGGCGCTGTTGCCGGGGAACCTGAAAGTCATCCCAAAACCATGGCGGACGGCCATGACAACGACCACGACTCGGATCTGGAGAACAGAACGCCGCACAAGAACGCGGACACTACGCTAAAGGATACTCCAGAATCCAACGGGAACAAAAGCTCATCAAATCTGGGAGACATGGAAGCACTTCAAGATCGCTTAAAGCAACTTGAGAAAGAAACCCAGCAACAACGAGAGATCGAAAAGGATCTACAAAGAGAGGTACGGCGACGTCGAGAACTAGAAGAAAAACTACAGCAGTTAGAGGCCGACCTCAAATCAAAAGCTCCTCGGACCACTCCTGAGGAAAATTCACGCAAAGAACAGGATCCATTCACCAGGGAAATCATGAAGACCAAAATTCTGAAGGATTTCAAGCTCCCGGATATGGTTTTGTATGAGGGCACTACAGATCCCAACCATCATCTCAGCAATTTTAGAAGCAGAATGTACCTTACCGACGCCTCAGATGCTGTTCGCTGCAAAGCTTTTCCGACAACTCTTACGAAAACGGCGATCAGATGGTTCGACAACTTACCTCCGAAGTCCATCTCAAACTTCGATGACCTGGCCAAAAAGTTCCTGGCCAGATTCTCCATCCAGAAAGATAAGGCCAAGCACGCACCCAGTTTGCTAGGGATCAAGCAAGGAGATCGGGAGAGCCTCCGTAACTACATGGAAAGATTCAACAAAACATGCATGGACATACAAAGTTTACCAACAGAGGCTGCCATCATGGGGCTTATTAATGGCTTACGAGAGGGACCTTTCAGCCAATCTATATCAAAAAAGTATCCCACCTCCTTAGACGAAGTACAGGAGCGAGCAGAAAAATACATCAACATGGAAGAGAACGCTCGGCTAGGAGAAACCTCAAAATTCGGAACCTCCTACCGAGACAAAGACAAGGACTCCAAAAGGAAAGAAGATCGACAGGGTGAGAAAATCAAAAAATACCACAACTACACTCCTCTCAAAGCATCCCTGGTCGACGTGTACAAAGAAGTCTGCCATACAGAAAAAATTCCCCCAGCACAACCACTCAAAGGCAAAAGGGGAGGAGGAAATCGAAAGGAATATTGCGAATACCATCGAATTCGAGGGCACTCTACCAACAAATGCTTTGACTTGAAAAATATCATAGAAAAATTGGTAAGAGAAGGAAAATTAGATCGATTTCTGGCCACCTGGGATGATGACCAAAGAAAAAGACGAAGAGACGAAGATAATGGACGAGCTGAACGGTCACCTCGGACACCAGAAAGACACGTCCACATGATACACGGCGGATTCGCAGGAGGTGGGATCTCCAAATCGTCCCGAAAAAGATATCTCAAAGGAGTATATCATGTCGAGGGAAAGGAGGAAGCACCCGACCTCCCGGCGATAACATTTAATAAAGAGGACGCATCCGGCATCATCTCGGGACATGACGATCCCATGGTCATCACTGTTATACTGGCAAACGCCAATCTACATCGCACACTAGTAGACCAAGGGAGTTCTGCCGACATCTTATTCAAAACGGCTTTCGACAAGCTCGGTTTAGACGAAAAGGAACTTAAAGCATACCCGAACAATCTGTTTGGACTAGGAGACACTCCGATACAACCATTGGGATACGTATCGCTACACACTACTTTTGGAAAAGGAAACCAAACTAGAACCCTCAAAATAGACTACATTGTGGTCGACGTAAGTTCAGCCTATAATGCGCTCATAGGTCGGATAACACTCAATCAACTCGGCGCAATAGTCTCAACTCCGCATCTATGCATGAAATTCCCAACTACAGAAGGGATAGCCACGATAAAAGCAGATCAAAAGACGGCACGTCTCTGTTACAACGAGAGCTTAAACCTCAAAGGCAGAGGAGAAGAGTTTCATACAATTGAGATTGGCGGAGCTCAGCATCGAGAAGAACTCCGTCCACACCCAGAAGGTGAGGTAGAGAAGGTTCAGATTGGAGACACCGCGGACAAAACGACTAATATCGGCACGGTCCTAAGAAAAGATTCAAAAGAATTACTGATACAATTCTTACGAGATAATGTCGATCTCTTCGCATGGAAAGCCGCAGACATGCCAGGCATAGACCCTAAGCTAATGTACCACAAGTTGGCGGTCTATCCAGGATCTCGGCCGGTACAGCAGAAGCGAAGAAAACTCGGACCAGAACGATCCCAAGCTGTGGAAGAACAAGTACAAACGTTACTGGAGGCAGGATTCATAAGAGAAGTCAAGTACCCACTATGGCTAGCCAACGTCGTCTTGGTGAAAAAATCAAACAGGAAGTGGCGCATGTATACCGATTACACCGATCTCAACAAAGCCTGCCCAAAAGATCCATACCCACTACCAAGTATTGACGCTCTGGTAGACGCTTCCTCTGGATATAGATACCTCTCGTTTATGGACATCTATTCGGGATACAACCAAATTCCCATGTATCCACCAGATCAAGAAAAAACCTCGTTCTTAACACCAAAGGCGAACTACTGCTACATCGTGATGCCTTTCGATCTCAAGAACGCGGGAGCTACCTATCAAAGGCTAATGAATAAAGTCTTCTCGAATCACATCGGAAAAATCATGGAAGTCTATGTGGACGACATGTTGATAAAAACACAAAGCGAAGATACACTATTATCTGACCTGGCTCAAGTGTTTGACACTATAAGGAAGCATAACATGCGACTCAACCCCGCGAAATGCACCTTCGCAGTTGAAGCAGGCAAATTCTTAGGCTTCATGCTCACACAAAGGCGAATTGAAGCAAATCCAGACAAATGTCAAGCTATACTCAACATGAAGAGCCCAACCTGTGTCAAAGAAGTACAACAACTCAACGGGAGACTAGCCGCCCTTTCCCGATTCTTAGCAGGAGCTACGATAAAATCTCTCCCCTTCTATGCTACTTTAAGAAAGGGAAAACAGTTCGAATGGACGACAGAATGTGAGCAAGCTTTCTGAGACTTCAAGGAGTTCTTAGAACGGCCACCTATCCTATCTCGACCATGAGAAGGAGAACCACTCATATTATATCTCGCAGTAGGAAGCCGGGCGATAGCCTCAGCACTAGTCAGAGAAGACAAAAATGGGCAATAACCCGTCTACTTCATTAGTAAAGCACTACAGGGATCCGAGCTGAACTACCAGAAAATAGAAAAATTTGCCTATATTCTCATCCTAACATCTCGACGACTCCACCCGTACTTCCAGGCTCACACCATTAAGGTTAGAACTAACCAGCCCATAAAAGGAATATTGCAGAAAACAGATTTAGCAGGCAGAATTCTACAATGGGCAGTCAAGTTGTCAGAATTCGACCTCCAATACGAAGCCCGGATGGCCATCAAGTCACAGTATCTGGCTGACTTCATCGCAGAATTCACAGATACCCTGGAAACTCCCACAGAATGGGATCTCTATGTGGACGGTTCCTCAAATAAAACTGGAAGCGGCGCAGGCGTGATAATAGAAAGCAACCAAGGAACCCAAGTTGAGCTCTCCCTTAAGTTCGGGTTCCCAGCCTCCAAAAACCAAACGGAATATGAAGCATTATTAGCTGGTTTGAAGCTAGCTAAAGAGGTCGGAGCTCAAAAACTCAACATTTACAGCAATTCACAAGTGGTCACATCACAAATAACAAGGAGCTACCAAGCCAAAGACCCCACCATGAAAAAATATTTGGATAAAACCAAGGAACTACTCGGACAAATCGGGGAATATAAGATCTGCCACATACCCCGCGAATAAAATGCCCGAGCTGATGCACTCTCAAAACTAGCCAGCACCAAACCAGGGGGCAACAATAGAAGCCTCATCCAGGAAATGTTGCAAAACCCGTCAATCTCGGAAGAGGAAAAAGTCCTGGCTATAACAAGTCAGGACCAAGGATGGATGACCCCCATAATCAAATATCTCAAAGAAGGAACACTCCCCGCAGAAAAAAAAAGGAGGCAAAGAAGTTAAAAAGGGAGGCACAGTACTACACCATCATAAACAACATCCTGTACAAAAGAGGAATCTCAATACCTTTACTAATATGCGTGCCGACCTCCAACACAAGAGAAGTGCTAGAAGAAATACACGGCGGCATCTGTGGCAATCATCTCGGAGCACGAGCTCTGGCCAAAAAAGTATTTTGGGCAGGATTTTATTGGCCAACTCTACAAAAAGAAGCCACAGAATTTGTAAAGACATGTCCACCATGTCAAAAACATGCCAACTTTCACATCGCCCCACCAGAAGAGCTCATCAGCGTGACTTCGCCTTGGCCGTTTGCAAAATGGGGACTCGATCTTCTCGGCCCCTTCCCACAGGGATCAGGACAAGTTAAATTTCTCATAGTGGGAGTAGATTACTTTACAAAGTGGATCGAGGCAGAGCCCTTAGCCAATGCCACCGCTCAAAGAAGCCGGAAGTTCTTATATCAGAACATTGTCACAAGGTTCAGGGTTCCATATTCAATAACCACAGACAATGGCACCCAATTCACAGATGCAGGCTTCAGAAAACTAGTAGCCGACTTGGGTATAAAGCACCAGTACACCTCCGTCGAACATCCACAAGCCAATGGGCAGGCCGAAGCTGCGAACAAAGTCATACTAGCTGGATTAAAACGGAGATTACAAGATGCAAAGGGAGCCTGGGCAGAAGAGCTCCCACAAGTCCTATGGGCATATCGAACAACGCCACATTCCACCACGAAGGAATCCTCCTTTCGATTAGCATACGGAACGGAGGCGATGATTCCAATAGAGATTGAGGAAGGGTCGCCCAGAGTAGTTCACTATAATGAGGACGCAAACTTCCAACTTCAGAGAGAAGAGCTCGACTTGCTACCCGAAATCCAAGAAAGAGCTCGGATCAGGGAAGAAGCTCTAAAACGCCGAATGGCTTCCAGATATAATCAAAAGGTAGTGCCGAGAAATTTCACAGAAAATGATCTCATACTAATCCGAAATGACATCGGAATAACTCGACCAGGAGAGGGAAAGCTGGCAGCGAACTGGAAAGGGCCTTACCGAATTGTAGAAGTACTTGGAAAGGGCTACTACAGACTGTCTGAACTCGATGGACGAGAGCTTCCCAGGTCATGGCACGCCTGCAACCTCAGAAGGTACTACAGTTAGAAAAGATAAAAGATCTCATCATTGGATACACTCTTTTTCCTGAAAAGGTTTTTTAATGAGGCACCAAGTTGAGACTCAGACAATATCATATGTATATACTTGCACTCTTCCTTTAAATAAAATATATTTTAGATATTCTACAAAGATTTCAAGACGCATTAATCTGAAGTATTCATCGTCCGATTATAAAGCAACAGATCGGCAGAAAGTGAAAAACAATTTCACTGCACGATCACGATAAAGACAACCGTCCGATAAAGGTGAAAATGCGATTCACCCAAAGGACGATCTAGAAATGACAACCACTTTCTACAGATCGGCAAAGATGAACACAGAATAATGTAAGAAGTTATCAAAAGTGATCCAAAAAAAAAAAACCTGACGAGGTCTTGCGGAATGCTAAAATAATAACTTAAAGACTGGCCGACATTGAGAAGTCGGACCAAGTCAACCCAAGTTATAAGGAAACCCTGGAAAGAGGTCTGGCCAACCCTATTAAAGATGATTACTTTAACTTAGAAGGGCTCGACATGACAAAGTCAGCCCAAAATGAGAAGTTATCAACGTAGTCCCTGAAAGAGATCTGACAAAGATCCAAGAAAGAGGACTACAAATAACTTAAAGGAGACCATATAACCAAGTCGGACTCCTACTACTAAAAAGTTATCAATGTAGTCCTTGAAAGAGATCTGACAAAGATCCAAGAAAGAGGACTACAAATAACTTAAAGGAGACCGATATAACCAAGTCGGACTCCTACAACTAAAAAGTTATCAACGTAGTCCCTGAAAGAGATCTGACAAAGATCCAAGAAAGAGGACTACAAATAACATAAAGGAGACCGAGATAACCAAGTCGGACTCCCACAACTAAAAAGTTATAAAAGTAGTCCCTAAAAGAGATCTGACAAAGATCCAAGAAAGAGGACTACAAATAACTCAAAGGAGACCAATATAACCAAGTCGGACTCCTACAACTGAAGAGTTATAAAAGTAATCCTTGAAAGAGATCGGACAAAGATCCAAGAAAGAGGATTACAAAGATAACTTAGAAAAGGACTGCGAAAACAACTCGGAGGACTAACTTGAAGAAATCGGTTACAAATCGTCAGAAATACAAACCGAAGCGAGAACAAACCAAAAATCAAGTTAGACCTACCTAATCACAACCACAAAGGATTCAAGATACAATGTACAAAGCAATCCAAAAGGGATACCAAGTCAAGCACAAAAGTGCGATATCATCCACAAGGTTATAAAAGCCTCAGAGGCCACCAAAACCTATCTCAAAAAAGCTAAAGCATGCTACCATTTGTTTTTCATAAAAAACAAAAGTTGTTGGGCAAGAAACGGGAAAGTGTCAGCAATTAACAAAATATAAAGAGTTTAAAAAAGCCCACAAGCCGGGCCAACTACATATCCAGAATAAAGATTAAAACTAAGGGTCAGAAGATTTTTTAGCAGCATCAGGCTGAGGAGACGGAGGCCGAGTCTGGAGAGGAACGGCATCTACAGTACCGTCATCCCGGTTCAAGATCTGGCAGTCGGGGTGAGAAGCGGAAGGACCAACCTCGGCAGGGACAGCAGAAATCGACACCTTGGTAGAGGCTACAGGGGGAGGATCGACATCATCCTCATCCTCGTCATCAGGGACAACCTTGCCATCCCTAACAACGTTCTCCAAGCTAAAGAGGGTCAGGTCGGCCTCGGGAGCAATAACCCGAACCTATTCCCTCAGGTTCTCATAGGAAGCAGTTACACTGCCAACAAGATGACCTTGGAGTTCGGAATAATTAGCCCGGGCATTCTCCAACTCTTCTCTCAGACGCAACACCTACCGGTAAGACGTCAAATAACTGTCCTTATGCCGCATAGCCGTGTCCTCGGCCAGTCTCAGAGAACCAGCCAGAGAAGTAGAGCTAGCCTTTTCATTCTCCAAGTCTTTCTCCAACTTGGCCACCCTTACTTCAAGTTCCTCCTTCAAGCCCTTCATCCGATCAAACTCCTGCTTGGCCTCCTCCATAAAAGCTTTAGTGGCATGGAGAGGAAGACTTTGAGCAGTTCGATATAGGGCCGCCCCCATGTGTGCCAACTTGATACCACTCCGAGTGATATAATCAAAATGATGAAGAAGCGACACGTCGTCCATAGGAAGAACACCATAAGGGCCGATTTGTTGATCTACAAACTCAACCGCATCAAAGTCAGGAGCATCAAGGTTGAAAGGCTCAATTGTGTTTTGCTTTTTACTAAGAGGGGCACCGGAAGTTGCAACAGAAGATTATGGAGGATCGGCCAGACGGACCCGAGGAGTAGGAATTGCTTTCCTCGGCCCGGGAGAACTCGATATAGTAGGCTTAACTGGAGGCTGAGAAGATCCCTCTCCAGGCGCCTTGGCCGAGATGTTTAAAGCAGCGGTCGCCTTCTTCGCCTTCTTATAGGCCCTCATGGAATCATTATTCTTCGACATCTCTGAAAAACACAAAAATCAAAGACAAGTTACAACACAGGAGAAGCAAAGCTCGGGAACAAGTATAAAAACAAATCAGACAGTACCCAAAGCAGCCCGAACCAAAGATGGATCACTCAAAAATCTCTTCGTGTCCAAGTGGGGAGGCTTCCCCCACAAATCTTCAAGAACAACTACAAAGGCCCGCTCAACCTCACTAAGCACTTCCCATGTGTAACGTGGCACTCTTACATTCTTTTGCCACTCCAGAGGAAAAGCAGGCTCATCATTTTCATCAAGAAAAAAGGGGCGAACCCCCTCAATGGCACGGACTTGGAAGAAATAGTTCTTAAAATCCTTAAACGACTCATCATACATGGCAAAAACTTTATGCCCCTATGTGATGACATGTCACCATGTCATGTTTTTCTATGCTTTTTCATACAAGAAATTGATAATTAGTGCTTAAATATTATATTCTTTTATGCTTAAATGGTATATTTCCTTGATCTTTTAATTTTATAAATTTGGTAGGAAATAAGAAGAAAAAGAAGCACAAAATAAGCTAAAAAGGAGAAAAAAAGAGCTTTGGGGCACACTTTGAAGCTGGAGCACACTTTGGAGCCTTAGGCCACGCTTTTAAAAGCGTGGCCCATGACCAAATAAAGGAAGCATGAACAATCAGCACACAAAGCTCAGTTCACTAAGTGAACTTAGTGAACTTAGCTTTGCCGTACAAGAAAAATGTGCTTGGAGGCAAGAAATTTCGCTAAGTTAAAAGTGGGCGTTTACAACATGACCATGCCTCCTTCAAAGGGCAATAACTTGAGCTACAGACGTCCAATTGATGTGCTTCCAGTTGCGTTGGAAAGCTGACATTCAGAGCTTTCCAACGATGTATCATAGTCCATATTTAGCACGAAATTGAGGCACGAGTGAAATGCATCTTTAAGGGCTAAAAATAAGCAAAAAAATCAGCCAATGCTTCCACCAAGGCTCGAAGGGGGAGACACAAGGAAAACAAAGAAAGCAAAATAAAGCTCAGTTCACTTTCTCAACTGAGCGTTATCGGGCTCCCACTCATGAAAATACAAGAAAAAAAGCTCACAAAAGTGCTTCCACCAAGTGTTGAACCTAAGACCTTGAGGCCGAAAGCAAGGCACCACAAAGGAAAGCTCAGTTGGTTTTTCCAACTGAGCACTATCTCCCCCCTTCTCCCCCACAAATTGATATGGACCCAAGGCACCAAGGAACTTTGTCGCACAATTTTGGCACACAACCAAGGCTGGACGCGCATCAAATGACACGGACAGCACAACTTGAAAGCTAAGTTGGGTTTTCCAACTGAGCTTTCCCCTGGGAGCAACACCCATGGACCAAAAATTGAATAAAAGTTCCATTTAAATTCAATTCTTCTCCAAATTGAATCAAGGCCAACCAAACCCATTTCTCCTCAGATCCAAAGCAAGCAAAGCCCACATCATCACTCAAAGGCACAAGAACAAGCTAGAATTAGGATTTTCATTTAATTTGTTTTTCATTTCAATTTCATTTTTTACTTTGTAAAGCCTATATAAAGGCATCACTCTCATTTTCAAAGGGGAGCTCCAGGAGAAAGGAGGCTAGCTCCAATAGGGAGTTGTGCACTCTTTAGTTTTCATTTTGCTTTCTCTCTTAGTTTTCTTTTCTGTTTTGAAATTTTGGATTGAGATTGGAAGGAATTCTGTTTTCATTCTCCATCTGCAACCTCTCTTGTTCTTCTTCTACAATTTACTCTTCCATTTTCATTTTGCAATTGTTCTTGTTGGATCAAGGAAGGATTTGAGATCTAGACTTGTTTTCTAGTCTCTTCCACTCCTGAGATCTTGAACTACTTTTAAATTGCTGCAAATTAAGCACTGCTTTTCTGTTTTGAAGTCTTCAAGCAATTTCCCTTTTTTGTTTAGATCTGTTGCATGATTTTGCACCATTTACTTCTCTGTTTGATTGCTATTTACACTTTTCTGTTAAATTTTAATTTCCAGCACCCACTCCCCTTTATATTTCATGCAATTTACATTTCTTGTCATTTAAGATTCTTGCAATTTACATTTCTTGCTCTTTAAGTTTCTGTCAAATTTACTTTCTGCACTTTAATTCCTCTTGCCATTTACTTTCTGTTGTTTCAACTGTCACTCAAATCTCTCAATGTTAGCTTGACTAAACTAATCACCCACTAAAGTTGCTTGATCCATCAATCCCTGTGGGATCGACCTCACTCTAAGTGAGTTTTACTACTTGATACGATCCGGTACACTTGCCGGTGAGTTTATGGTGTTTTGAAAAATTCAGTTTTCCACAAAAATACCATCAAGTTTTTGGCGCCGTTGCCGGGGATTGATTTAGATCAACAATGATTAAGTGGGTGAGAAGTCTAGATCAAGCATTTTCTTTATTTTTGTTTTCTATTTTAGATTGAAACCAAGGTGTTTGAGTTATTGCCTCACTAAGAAATTCATCTCTGAGATATGAATTTCAATTTTCCTTGGTGTTGTGTTTTCCAAAATTCAAATGGAGTTCAACTCATCTTATGATCAAACAAATTTTATGGGATATTACCCACCATCACCAATCTCTAATGATGGCTGGGAATATCACCAAGAAAATACCAATTCTGAGCACTCCAATTCATGGAGATTTGCTTTAAAGACACAAGATGAGCAAGAGAATCATATGGGATACTTCCCACCACCACAAAATGATTCAAGTCATTATTCTAATGGTGGCTGGGAGTATCACCAAGGAATGAAAGAGCATCCACCCTCACGTTCCAGTTTCTCATTTGAAAGTTCTTCATCACTTGATTATGCCTCAACACAAACCTCCATGAACCAAAGCCTCTCAAAGCTTGAGACCATGTTTGAAAAATATGAGAGGGAGGCACAGATATCCTGGAACGAGCAAGAGAGTTCATTCAAAAACATAGAAGTGCTGGTAAACCAAATGTTAAGTGCACGGGAGAAGGTGGAAGAGCAAAATGAAGAAACCCTTGAACTAGTTGAAGATCCCCTTCAAAAATCCAGAGAATTATTGAAAAGACAAGAACAACTCATGGAGGAACAACAACAATCCTGGAGAGAACAAGAAATCCTTCTTCAGAAGAAGGATGAGCATTTGGAGAACATAGGGAAACACTCAGAATCACTAAGCAAGGAAAATGAAGACCAATTGATGGATGTGAAGGATAAAGTGAAAGAGCAAGATGAGGAGGCTACTGCATCAAGTGAACTTTCAATAAAGAATGAGGTGGTTGAAAATGAAACTGCACTTGAGATGACAAGGGAACGTGAAGACTCACAACTCTCACAAACGTCCCTGACCCAAAAACTCTCAACAATTGAATCTGTGATTGAAAAATATGAAGAGGAGATGAAGAAATGTTGGGAAGATCAACAAACCTCCTCAATGAAAAAGCTATTAAGTCAAATGTTGGGAGGGGAGGAGCATGAAAGTGAGGAAGTCATTCCAGAAAATTTACACTCAAGTGAGGCAGAGAAGTACATGAAGGAAGAGTTCATGGAACCACCAATTCAAAAGGCTCTGGATGAATATAAAACTCCAATAATCACACAGCAACCAAGTCTTGAATCCAAAGAAGTGAAGGCAACTAGCAAGAACACCAATTCTGTCCCTGATCCAGCAAGCAAGATTAATCAAGCCATTTGCAAAAGGAAGCTTGCTGAGGAAAGGCCAAGACAAGGGACACTAGCTGAATCTTCTCCCCCTTTAAGGTCATTCCTCTTAACAAACTGGAAGAAGAGGAAGAAAGTGAAGAACAACATGTCAAGCTAATGACACTAAAAGAGCACTTGTTGGGAGGTAACCCAACCGTAGGTAACATTTCTTTTCTGCTTTATCTTCGTTCTTTGTTTTGTTTAAATTCAATAAATTGGCATATGGTTACATTCTAAGTTTGGTGTTGCCTTGTAACAAATTGTTTTCAATCTTTTTGGATGATTGCATCAAATTAAAAATGAAAGTGACACACCAAGATTCTAAGTTTGGTGTGCTACTTATTTTTCTATGCAATTTATTCAAGCAACACTGCTTGTTTGCCTAATCATAATGCCTCTGAAATTTTATTTTTCTCTTTTGGTTTAACATTTTAGTTTCCTCTTTATTCATTTACGTGTTTTTTTTAATCCTTTCTTTTATTAACTGTGTTTGTTAATACATCATCAAGAGAGCTTTATTCATGACAAGATTCTTGGCTTGGTGATTGTATTTAACATACCACAGTTTCATTTAGTCTTATTTCAAATAAAATGGACATAGGATTGCATTCTATGTTTGGTGTTGCTATGCAACAAAATTTGGTTCCAATTCTTACAAGATACTTGCATCAATTCCAAGTGAAAGTGTCACACTAAGTTTGGTGTGCCACTTATCTTTTATGCAAATTATTATGCACACCTTCTTAAGTTTGCAATCACAATGTCTCTGTCTCTTGTGCCTTGATTATTATCTTTAATTTTGCTTGCTTAGAACACATGTACTACTAACATTTCATTATGTAAGACATTCATGATCCATCTTAGTCCCATAGCCATTGTTCTAATTGTTGCTTGAGGATGAGCAAGCATTCTGAGTATTGGTATGGGAGGAAGGAAGAATAGAAGGAAAAGAACAACAATAGAGAAGATGAATTACAAGGTTGCAAAGTTCCTTTTCTTCTCATTTGTTTCCAGTATTTATTGCATGATTGTCTTCACCTTCTCTGTTTACATGTGTGTATGAATAAAGCATAACTTGAATCTTGATTTGTAACATGCTGTTGTGGCATTATGACTACCAACTTGAGTTTTGTGAGTTCAAAAGCAATAAAGCATCATGATCATAAACAAACAAGGCATTAAAGAAGATTTTAGCAAGTGCATACAAGTATTGGAAAGCTAGTATGATTAATTGTTGCTCAATTGCATTGGATTTTATTTAATTGAAGTTTTCATCTAGTACATTTTGTGAAATCTTTTGAAAATCATGAAAACCTTGAAGAAGCAAATACAATTAAAGCAAGAAAAGAAAAAGGGAAAGAATGAGAATGCTGAAGGCTCTGAGTACCAATGGCAATTTATTTGTTAAGTACTTGTGGTGTTTATGTATCAAGCCAAATGCTTGAAAACAAAACACTTAGAAGTCAAGGCTAGGCTCAAGTGCAAAAGCACTCCCTCAAAGCTCAAGGTTCTGAGCATCAATGATTAGAGAGTCAAGAAAAGAAAAGAAAAATGAGCTTAATGAAGTCCTCTAATTAAATGCTTGTGGTGCTTATGTATCAAGTGGAAATACTTGAAAACAAAGCATTTAGAGTCGTAGCTTTGTTATTAACTCATGGGGCAAAGCACCCAAAAGGAGAAGCTAAATAAGAAAATCAAAAGCTTGTTTCAAGGAAGAAATATAAGAGAAAGATTTCATAAAATGAGCTAGATAGAAGCATCAATCATTTACATTTCTTTTGTGATTGTAGCATGCATAGAAAACTAGCCTACCATGAACATTGAGTTGCTATTCTTCTTACCTTGGGTTGTCAATCTTAATTGCATGATTCTTTTCTTGCTTGGGGACAAGCAAGGTTTAAGTTTGGTGTTGTGATGACATGTCACCATGTCATGTTTTTCAATGCTTTTTCATACAAGAAATTGATAATTAGTGCTTAAATATTATATTCTTTTATGCTTAAATGGTATATTTCCTTGATCTTTTAATTTTATAAATTTGGTAGGAAATAAGAAGAAAAAGAAGCACAAAATAAGCTAAAAAGGAGAAAAAAAGAGCTTTGGGGCACACTTTGGAGCCTTAGGCCACGCTTTTAAAAGCGTGGCCCATGACCAAATAAAGGAAGCATGAACAATCAGCACACAAAGCTCAGTTCACTAAGTGAACTTAGCTTTGCCGTACAAGAAAAATGTGCTTGGAGGCAAGAAATTTCGCTAAGTTAAAAGTGGGCGTTTACAGCATGACCATGCCTCCTTCAAAGGGCAATAACATGAGCTACAGACGTCCAATTGATGTGTTTCCAGTTGCGTTGGAAAGCTGACACTCAGAGCTTTCCAACGATGTATTATAGTCCATATTTGGCACGAAATTGAGGCACGAGTGAAATGCATCTTTAAGGGCTAAAAATAAGCAAAAAAATCAGCCAATGCTTCCACCAAGGCTCGAAGGGGGAGACACAAGGAAAACAAGGAAAGCAAAATAAAGCTCAGTTCACTTTCTCAACTGAGCTTTATCGGGCTCCCACTCATGAAAATATAAGAAAAAAAGCTCACAAAAGTGCTTCCACCAAGTGTTGAACCTAAGACCTTGAGGCCGAAAGCAAGGCACCATAAAGGAAAGCTCAGTTGGAAAATCCAACTGAGCACTATCTCCCCCCTTCTCCCCCACAAATTGACACGGACCCAAGGCACCAAGGAACTTTGGCGCA
The DNA here is from genome assembly GCF_003086295.3 of Arachis hypogaea. Taxonomy (NCBI): domain Eukaryota; kingdom Viridiplantae; phylum Streptophyta; class Magnoliopsida; order Fabales; family Fabaceae; genus Arachis; species Arachis hypogaea. Next base: position 57,409,429 of record NC_092046.1, read on the forward strand.
CAATTTTGGCACACAACCAAGGCTGGACGCGCATCAAATGACACGGACAGCACAACTTGAAAGCTAAGTTGGGTTTTCCAACTGAGCTTTCCCCTGGGAGCAACACCCATGGACCAAAAATTGAATAAAAGTTCCATTTAAATTCAATTCTTCTCCAAATTGAATCAAGGCCAACCAAACCCATTTCTCCTCAGATCCAAAGCAAGCAAACCCCACATCATCACTCAAAGGCACAAGAACAAGCTAGAATTAGGATTTTCATTTAATTTGTTTTTCATTTCAATTTCATTTTTTACTTTGTAAAGCCTATATAAAGGCATCACTCTCATTTTCAAAGGGGAGCTCCAGGAGAAAGGAGGCTAGCTCCAATAGGGAGTTGTGCACTCTTTAGTTTTCATTTTGCTTTCTCTCTTAGTTTTCTTTTCTATTTTGAAATTTTGGATTGAGATTGGAAGGAATTCTGTTTTCATTCTCCATCTGCAACCTCTCTTGTTCTTCTTCTACAATTTACTCTTCCATTTTCATTTTGCAATTGTTCTTGTTGGATCAAGGAATGATTTGAGATCTAGACTTGTTTTCTAGGCTCTTCCACTCCTGAGATCTTGAACCACTTTTAAATTGCTGCAAATTAAGCACTGCTTTTCTGTTTTGAAGTCTTCAGGCAATTTCCCTTTTTTGTTTAGATCTGTTGCATGATTTTGCACCTTTTACTTCTCTGTTTGATTGCTATTTACACTTTTCTGTTAAATTTTAATTTCTAGCACCCACTCCCTTTTATATTTCATGCAATTTACATTTCTTGTCATTTAAGATTCTTGCAATTTACATTTCTTACTCTTTAAGTTTCTGTCCAATTTACTTTCTGCACTTTAATTCCTCTTGTCATTTACTTTCTGTTGTTTCAACTGTCACTCAAATCACTCAATGTTAGCTTGACTAAACTAATCACCCACTAAAGTTGCTTGATCCATCAATCCCTGTGGGATCGACCTCACTCTAAGTGAGTTTTACTACTTGATACGACCCGGTACACTTGCCGGTGAGTTTATGGTGTTTTGGAAAATTCAGTTTTCCACAAAAATACCATCAGGGCCGACCTGAAGGAAACCCAGGAAGCTTTCTTTTTGGAGGAACCTCCAGGTTTGGCCGAGACAAAAAGATAAAGGAAAAGAGTTTCAGAAGGTGTTATGTCCAACTCCTGACAAAGAAGCTGAAATATTTTTATAAAACCCCAAGAGTTGGGATGAAGCTGGGACGGAGCAATATTGCAGGACCACAACAAGTCAATTTTAAAAGCAGTAAAAGGGAAAGTAATGTTTAATTGGCTGAAGAAGTATTCATAAGCATAGAAAGAGGGACGCTCCCCCTCGACGGAAGTCAGAAAACAAACTCTCTCATCGGAACCAGGAGCAACAAGCTTGTAATCACTCTCGCGGGCACGGTTATCACAAATCCTATGGCACTTCCTCAGCTCTGTGCAAAATTCAGCATCCACAATAGAAACACACAACAAAATAAGGGAGTCCAGCCAATCGGACATCCCCTCGGGAACTCTGGAAGACATCTCTACAATGTTATTGCGAGAAGACATGAGGCCAACTAATCCTACAAGTAAGAAAAGAAGATGGGATTACTAAAAACATCTCGGACAAGGGAAGAAAACAACTCAATACGATGCAGGCGAACACACAGAAAAGGAAAACCCCAAGACTCAAACCAAAATCTTGGGGCATCCTTTGGAGGCAGTAACAAAGCAAGGTTTCCAGGAAAATCTACAGCACCCACCCCAGCATTTTTCAAATAAGAAAAAGACTTTAAATAGTAAGTAGTGTCAAAAGAAAAAGTCATCACAATCAATCAGCAAAAGCATTCCCAAAATCAAGTACGCCAAGAAGAAACCATCAAAGGTGCGAACTTTTTCAGAATCAGGCAAAGCAATCGTCAAATAAAAGCAAGAAACAGATACGGGTTTTTTCTGGATAAACGGCATCAGAACGGAAACAACAAAGAACATGAAAAACCCTAAAAGCATTAAGCAAAGGCAAAAAGGATCATGCAGAAAATAAAGAAACTCCCAGAACGCACAACAATACGGCATAACAAAACCAAAGATCACTTTCTCTAAAGAAAGGGTCAAAATCAAAGCAAAACAAGAAGAATATATGAAACGGGACTAACCTGGAGACGATGAAAAACTTCGAGGAAAAAGACAGAAGCGCAGAAATAAAAGCTGCCCAAGAAAATCACCAAACAACGTCGCAACTCAAGGAAGCAGAAGAACAAAATGAAAAACAGAGAGCGAAGAGAGCAGAGAAAGAAGTTACGAAAAGGGCGAAGGAGAGAAACCGTTTTTGAGGTTTTCAAAATCAAAATGAAAGAGCCAAAGGGAAATGGGGCAATTAATGACAAAATTAATGAAAGCATTAAACCCTTGCACATTCCCAAAGCGCCGATATAAAAGCACGCGCTTTTAGAGGAAACGTTCTACATTCAAAAGCTGTTTCAAAGGAATCGACAAAATGTTTGAGTTCGGCCTCACTAGACCGAAGTCAAAGAACTCAACCTCAAAAGAAGACCGAGCTCAAGCAGGGGCACTGTTCATACCCTGGGTCGAGCTATCCGACCCGGGATGATCGGCGACACAGCGACCGACCTCTTCAGGTCAGACTACCCGACCTCTTCTAAAAGAGCTCGGCCAAATCGACAAGAAAGCCCAATAAAGGGCCCAAATAGAGGAACACGACCCAAATCCAAAGGCAATCCCAGCCTATAGAGACAAAGGCGGTTCCCTTGAAGATAAGCTGACTTCGTCCAAAACAGGATAAGATAAGATAAGATAACTAACTTATCTTATCAGAAAGGTCAGCCCACACTACTATAAATACACTAGAGTACCCAGGTATAACTCATACTCTGATTCTACAAAAAAACCTGCTTAATACCCGTGCTAACTTAAGCATCGGAGTCTCTTGCAGGTACCCCCCACCCTCCGGTGGCCGAGGATCAGCAGTGCAGCAAGCCCAACAAGTCGGACACAACAGCTCCGGCCGCCACCAGCCAGCCGGACAAACCATCTCCAACCAGTACCGAAGATCTCATCCGAGATCGACCTCTAGTTTCAGGTAACCCTCGGAACAGTAGTGCTACCTTACTAAAGTCCTTAATGAATTTCCGGTAAAAACCTACGTGGCCAAGGAATGAACGGACTTCCCTCACAGAGGAGGGGTAAGGTAAACTAGAAATAACATCCACCTTTGCTGGATCTACAGAAATGCCAGTGTTAGATACAACATGTCCTAGTACAATCCCTTGTTTTACCATAAGGTGACATTATTCAAAATTCAATACAAGGTTCGTACTAACACATCTATCTAATACTCTAGATAAACTATCTAAGCAAAGGTTAAATGAATCACCATAAACGCTAAAATCATCCATAAAAACCTCCATACAGTCCTCAATAAGGTCAGAGAAAAGACTCATCATGCACCTTTGGAAAGTAGCTGGTTGATGAGCGGATAAATTATACGCTTTTTGGCATTGTTTTTACATAGTTTTTAGTATGATTTAGTTATTTCTAGTATATTTTTATTAGTTTTTAAATAAAAATCACATTTCTGGACTTTACTATGAGTTTGTGTATTTTTCTGTGATTTCAGATAATTTCTGGCTGAAATTGAGGGACTTGAGCAAAAATCAGATTCAGAGGTTGAAGAAGGACTGCAGATGCTATTGGATTCTGACCTCCCTGCACTCAAAGTGAATTTTCTGGAGCTACAAGAGTCCAAATGGCACGCTCTCAATTGCGTTGGAAAGTAGACATCCAGGGCTTTCCAGAAATATATAATAGTCTATACGTTTCCCGAGTTTAGATGATGCAAACTGGCGTTCAACGCCTGCTCTCTATCCTATTCTGGAGTCAAACGCCAGAAACAGGTTGCAAAGCAGAGTTAAACGCCAGAAATAGGTTACAAACTGGTGTTTAACTCCAAGGAAGACCTTTACATGTGAAAGCTTCAATGCTCAGCCCAAGCACACACCAAGTGGGCCCCAGAAGTGGATTTCTGCATCATTTACTCATTTTTGTAAACCCTAGTAACTAGTTTAGTATAAATAGGACTTTTTACTATTGTATTTATATCTCTGGACGTTTAGTTCTTCGATCATGGAGGCTGGCCATTCGGCCATGCCTGGACCTTCATCACTTATGTATTTTCAACGGTAGAGTTTCTACACACCATAGATTAAGGTGTGGAGCTCTGCTGTTCCTCATGAATTAATGCAAAAGTACTATTGTTTTTCTATTCAATTCAAGCCTATTTCTTATCTAAGATATAAACTTGTTCTTTAACTTGAGGAAGGTGATGATCCGTGACACTCATCATCATTCTCACCTATGAACGCATGCCTGACAACCACTTCCGTTCTACTTGCAATAGCTTAAGTGCATATCTCTTAGCCTCCTGGTTCATGACGCATGGTTGCCTCGCCTGACAACCGAGCCTTCCATTCCATGAGATCAGAGTCTTCGTGGTATAGGCTAGAATTATTGGCGGCCATTCTTGAGATCCGGAAAGTCTAAACCTTATCTGTGGTATTCCGAGTAGGATCCGGAAAGGGATGGCTGTGACGAGCTTCAAACTCGCGAGTGCTGGGCGTAGTGACAGACGCAAAAGGATTACTGAATCCTATTCCAGTATGATCGAGAACCGACAGATGAATAGCCGTGCGGTGACAGCGCATTTTGGACCATTTTCACTGTAAGGATGGGATGTAGCCATTGACGACAGTGATGCCCTACATAACGCTTGCCATGGAAATGAGTAGGAATGATTGGATAAAGACAGCAGGAAAGCAGAGGTTCAAGAGGAACAAAAGCATATCCATATGCTTATCTAAAATTCTCACCAATGAATTATATAAGTATTTCTATCCTATTTTACGTTTTATTTATCTTTTAATTATTAAAACTCTATAACCATTTAAATCCGCCTGACTGAGATTTACACGGTGACCATAGCTTGCTTCAAGCCGACAATCTCCGTGGGATCGACCCTTACTCACTTAAGGTTTATTACTTGGACGACCCAGTGCACTTGCTGGTTAGTTGTGCGAAGTTGTGAGAAAGTGTGATTTATATTTGAGAGCACCAAGTCTTTGGCGCCATTGTTGATGATCACAATTTCGTACACCAAGTTTTTGGTGCCATTGCCGGGGATTGTTCGAGTTTGGACAACTGACGGTTCATCTTGTTGCTCAGATTAGGTAATTTTCTTTTAATTTTAAGCTTTTTATTTTTATTATTTTTATTAGTATTTTTGAAAAATTTTCAAAAAAAAAATTTTTCAAAAAAAAAATTTTTCTATAGCTTCAGAATTTTTAAGAATGAATTCTAGAGTTTCACAAGATATGTTGAAGCCTGGCTGGCTGTAAAGCCATGTCTAATTCTTTTGAACCGAGGCTTCCACTCATCAGCACAGAAGCAAGTTGAATGAAGTATCAGTTGTTGTATGTCTAATTTGTATCTGCTAAAGCTTGGCTGGCCATTGGCCATGTCTAGTGTTTTGGACCGGAGCTTTCACTGAAAGCTTGGCTGGCTAATAAGCCATGTCTAATTCCTGGACCGGAGTTTTAGACTAATATTGCAAGATTCCTGGAATTCCTATTAAAAATTTTGAAATCCTTATTTTTCTTTTCCAATTAATTTTCGAAAAACTCAAAAAAAAATTTTTTTAAATCATAAAAACCAAAAATATTCTATTTCGTGTTTGAGTCTTGTGTCAGTTTTTAAGTTTGGTGTCAATTGCATGTTTATCTCTTTCTTGCATTTTTCAAAAATCCATGCATTGCATTCTTCATGATCTTCAAGTTGTTCTTAGTAAGTCTTCTTGTATGATCTTTAAAATTTCTTGTTTTGTGTCTTTTCTTGTTTCTCACATGCATTTTTGAATTATTAATGTCTCAACATTAAAAATTTCTAAGTTTGGTATCTTGCATGTTTTTCTTCTCTTAAAAATTTTCAAAAATAAGTTCTTGGTGTTCATCTTGACATTCAAAGTGTTCTTGGTGTTCATCTTGACATTCATAGTGTTCTTGCATGCATCATTTGTTTTGATCCAAAATTTTCATGCATTGAGACTTTTTGATGTTTTTCTCTCTCCTCATTAAAAATTCAAAAATAAAAAATATCTTTCCCTTTTTCTTCTCATAAAATTCGAATATTTGACTTGACTTTTTCAAAAAAATTTAAAATCTAGTTGTTTCTTATGAGTCAAATCAAATTTTCAATTTAAAAATTCTATCTTTTTCAAATCTTTTTCAAAAATCAAATCTTTTTCACTTTTTCTTTTATATTTTCGAAAATTTCAATTTGATTCTCAAAAATCTTCTTCTTATTTTGTTTCATAATTTCAAAATCTTTACTAACAATTAATGTGATTGATTCAAAAAAATTTTAAGTTTGTTACTTGCCTAATAAGAAAGGTTCAATCTTTAAATTTTAAATCATATCTTTTTAGTTTCTTGTTAGTCAAGTAATCAACTTTAATTTTCAAAATCAAATCTTTTTAAATTTCTTTTTCAAATCTTTTTCAAAATAAGTTTCAATCACATCTTTTTTAAAATCAATTTCAAAATCTTTTCTAACTTCTTTTCTAACTCTTTATCCTTTCAAAAATTGATTTTCAAATCTTTTTCAATTAACTACTTGACTTTTTGTTTGATTTTAAAAGTTTACTATTTCAATCATATCTTTTTCAAAACTACCTAACTAATTCTCTCTCTAATTTTCGAAAATCACCTTCCTCTTTTTCAAAATTCCTTTTTAATTAACTATTTGTTTTAAATGTTAATTTGATTTAATTTTATTTTCCTTTTTTGTATTTTCCTTTTTTTTCGAATTTTAACTAAACAAAAATATTTTTCTTTTCTTTTCAATTATTTTTGAAAATTTCATCCCTCATCCCCTTCTATTTATTTATTTATTTACTAACACTTTCTTCACTCAAGAATTCGAACCCACTCTTCCCCTCTGTGTTTGGATTCTTATCTGTTCCTTCTTCTATTCTTCTCTTTTTATACTTACATAAGGAATCTCTATACTGTGACATAGAGGATTCCATATTTTCTTTTCTGTTCTCTTCTTTTTTATATGAGCAAGAACAAGGATAAGAACATTCTTGTTGAGGCTGATCCTGAACCTGAAAGGACTCTGAAGAGGAAGCTAAGGGAAGTTAAAGCACAACTCTCTGGAGAAAATCTGACTAAAAATTTTGAAAAAGAAGGAGACATGGCCGAAAATAATAACAATGCAAGGAAGATGCTTGGTGACTTTACTGCACCAAATTCCAACTTACATGGAAGAAGCATCTCAATCTCTGCAATTGGAGCAAACAATTTTGAGCTTAAACCTCAATTAGTTTCTCTGATGTAACAGAACTGCAAGTTTTATGGACTTCCATCAGAAGATCCTTTTCAGTTCTTAACTGAATTCTTGCATATCTGTGATACTGTTAAGACCAATGGGGTTGATCCCGAGGTCTGTAGGCTTATGCTTTTCCCGTTTGCTGTAAGAGACAGAGCTAGAATATGGTTGGACTCTCAACCTAAGGATAGCTTGAACTCTTGGGATAAGCTGGTCACGGCTTTCTTAGCCATGTTCTTTCCTCCTCAAAAGCTTAGTAAGATTAGAATGGATGTTCAAACCTTCAGACAGAAAGAAGGTGAATCCCTCTATGAAGCTTGGGAGAGATATAAGCAACTGACCAAAAAGTGTCCTTCTGACATGCTTTCAGAATGGACCATCCTGGATATATTCTATGATGGTCTGTCTCAGTTATCAAAGATGTCATTGGACCATTCTGCAGGTGGATCCATTCACCTAAAATAAATGCCTGCAGAAGCTCAAGAACTCATTGACATGGTTGCAAATAACCAGTTCATGTACACTTCTGAAAGGAATCCTATGAGTAATGGGACGCCTCAGAGGAAGAGAGTTCTTGAAATTGATACTCTGAATGCCATATTGGCTCAGAATAAAATATTGACTCAGCAAGTCAATATGATTTCTCAGAGTCTGAATGGATTGCAAGCTGCATCCAACAATACTCAAGAGGCATCTTTTGAAGAAGAAGCTTATGATCCTGAGAACCCTGCAATAGAAGAGGTAAATTACATGGGTTAACCCTATCAAAACACCTATAATCCCTTATGGAGAAATCATCCAAATTTCTCATGGAAGGATCAACAAAAGCCTCAACAAGGCTTTAATAATGGTGGAAGAAACAGGTTTAGCAATAGCAAGCCCTTTCCATCATCCACTCAGCAACAGACAGAGAATTCTGAGCAGAATCCATCTAGCTTAGCAAATATATTTTCTGATCTATCTAAGGCCACTTTAAGTTTCATGAATGAAACAAGGTCCTCCATTAGAAATTTGGAGGCACAAGTGGGCCAGCTGAGTAAAAGAGTCAATGAAACCCCTCCTAATACTCTCCCAAGCAATACAGAAGAAAATCCAAAGAGAGAGTGCAAGGCCATTGATTTGACCATCATGGCCGAACCTACAAGGGAGGAGAAGGACGTGAATCCTAGTGAGGAAGACCTCCTGGGACGTTCAGTGACCAATAATGAGTTTCCCTTTGAGGAACCAAAGGAATCTGAGGCTCATCTAGAGACCATAGAGATTCCATTGAACCTCCTTCTGCCCTTCATGAGCTCTGATGAGTATTCTTCTTCTGAAGAGAATGAAGACATTACTGAAGAGCAAGTTGCTAAGTACCTTGGTGCAATCATGAAGCTAAATGCCAAATTATTTGGTAATGAGACTTGGGAAAATGAACCTCCCTTGCTCACCAATGAACTAAATACATTAGATAGGCAGAACTTACCTCAAAAGAAACAGGATCCTGGTAAATTCCTAATTCCCTGTAACATAGGCACCATGACCTTTGAGAAGGCTCTGTGTGACCTGGGGTCAGGAATAAACTTAATGCCACTCTCTGTAATGGAGAAACTTGGGATCTTTGAGGTGCAAGTTGCCAGAATCTCTTTAGAGATGGCAGACAACTCAAGAAAACAGGCTTATGGACAAGTAGAGGATGTGTTTGTAAAGGTTGAAGGCCTTTACATCCCTGCTGATTTCATAATCCTAAACACTGGGAAAGAGGAGGATGAATCCATCATCCTGGGAAGACCATTCCTAGCCACAGCAAAAGCTGTGATTGATGTGGACAGAGGAGAGTTGGTCCTTCAACTGAATAAGGACAACCTTGTGTTTAAAACTCAAGGATTTCCTTCTGTAACCATGGCGAGGAAGCATGAAAAGCTTCTCTCACTGCAGAGTCAACCAAAGCCCCCACAGTCAAACTCTAAGTTTGGTGTTGAACCCCCACATTCAAACTCTAAATTTGGTGTTGGGAGGTTCCAACAATGCTCTAAACATCTGTGAGGCTCCATGAGAGCTCACTGTCAAGCTATTAACATTAAAGAAGCGCTTGTTGGGAGGCAACCTAATGTTATTTAATTATATCTATTTTATTTTTTATTTCTATTTCGTGTTTTATTAGGTTGATGATCATGTGGAGTTACAAAAACTACAAAAAAAAATCAAAAACAAAATGAAAAACAGCATAAAAAAATAGCACACCCTAGAGGAGGAGCATTCTGGCATTTAAACGCCAGAAACAAGCATCTTTCTGGCGTTAGCGTTTAACGCCAGAAACAAGCATTTACCTGGCGTTAAACGCCAGAAACAGGCTACTTTTGGGCGTTTAACGCCAAAAACAGGCAGCAGTCTGGCGTTAAATGCCAGGATTGCACAGCAAGGGCGTTTTACACGCCTAATTGGAGCAGGGATGTTAAGTCCTTGACCCCATTGGATCTGTGGACCCCACAGGATTCCCACATGATCTGTGGACCCCACAGGATCCCCACCACTTCTTCTCTCCTCTTCACACCTTTTTATAACTCTCTTCCCCAAATACGCTTAACCAATCACCTCAATCACTCTTCCCCATCACCTCTTCACCACTCACATCCATCCTCTCTTCCCCATAAACCCCACCTACCTCCAAAATTCAAACTCTTATCCCTCCCAAACCCAACCCTAATGGCCGAACCCTAAACCTCCTCCCACTCCTATATAAACCCCTCATTCCTTCTTCATTTTCACACAACACAATCCTCTCTTCTTCCCCTTGGCCGAATACACCTTCTCCCTCTATCTCCTCCATTTTCTTCTTTCTTTCTTCTTTTGCTCGGGGACGAGCAAACATTTTAAGTTTGGTGTGGTAAAAGCATAGCTTTTTGTTTTTCCATAACCATCAATGGCACCTAAGGCCAAAGAAACCTCAAGAAAGAGGAAAGGGAAGGCAATTGCTTCCACCTCTGAGTCATGGGAGATGGAGAGATTCATCTCAAATGTCCATCAGGACCACTTCTATGAAGTTGTGGCCAAGAAGAAAGTGATCCCTGAGGTTCCTTTCAAGCTCAAAAAGAATGAGTATCCGGAGATCCGACATGAGATCCGAAGAAGAGGTTGGGAAGTTCTCACCAACCCCATTCAACAAGTCGGGATCTTAATGGTTCAAGAGTTCTATGCAAACGCATGGATCACTAGGAACCATGATAAAAGTGTGAACCCAAATCCAAAGCATTGGCTTCCCATGGTTCGGGGGAAATACTTAGATTTCAGTCCGGAAAATGTAAGGCTGGCGTTCAACTTGCCAATAATGGAAGAAAATGCACGCCCCTACACTAGAAGGGTCAACTTTGATCAAAGGTTGGACCAAGTCCTCATGGACATATGTGTGGAAGGAGCTCAATGGAAAGTTGACTCAAGAGGCAAGCCGGTTCAATTGAGAACACTGGACCTTAAGCCTGTAGCTAGAGGATGGTTGGAGTTTATTCAACGCTCAATCATTCCAACTAGCAACCAGTCTGAAGTTACTGTAGACCGGGCCATCATGATCCATAGTATCATGATTAGGGAAGAAGTAGAGGTTTATGAATTAAGTTCCAACATGGGACAATTAAGGATGGAGCACCAAGAGCACTCCATCATCCCCCATGAGATTAGAGAAGATCAAAGAGCTATGAGGGAGGAGCAACAAAGACAAGGAAGAGACATAGAGGAGCTCAAGAGCACCATTGGTTCTTCAAGAAGAGGAAGACGTCACCCTCACTAAGGTGGACCCATTCCTTAATCTCCTTGTTCTTATTTTCTGTTTTTCGTTTACTATGCTTAATGTTTATTTATGTTTGTGTCTTTACTATATGATCATTAGTGTCTAAGTGTCTATGTCTTAAAGCTATGAATATCCTATGAATCCATCACCTCTCTTAAAAGAAAACTGTTCTAAAAACAAAAGAACAAGAAGTAAATGGTTTCAAATTCATCCTTGAAACTAGTTTAATTATTTTGATGTGGTGACAATACTTTTTGTTTTTTGAATGAATGCTTGAACAGTGCTTATGTCTTTTGAAATTGTTGTTTATGAATGTTAAATATGTTGGCTCTTGAAAGAATGATGAAAAAGGAGAAATGTTATTTGATAATCTGAAAAATCATAAAATTGATTCTTGAAGCAAGAAAAAGCAGTGAATACAAAAGCTTGCAAAAAAAAAAAAGAAAAGAAAAGTGGCAAAAAAAAATAATAAGAAAGAAAAAGAAGAAGCAAGCAGAAAAAGCCAAAAGCTCTTTAAACCAAAAGGCAAGAGCAAAAAGCCAATAGCCCTTAAAACCAAAAGGCAAGGATAATAAAAAGGATCCAAGGCTTTGAGCATCAGTGGATAGGAGGGCCTAAAGGAATAAAATCCTGGCCTAAGCGGCTAAACCAAGCTGTCCCTAACCATGTGCTTGTGGCATGAAGGTGTCAAGCCAAAAGCTTGAGACTGAGCGGTTAAAGTCGAGGTCCAAAGCAAAAACAGAGTGTGCTTAAGAACCCTGGACACCTCTAATTGGGGACTCTAGCAAAGCTGAGTCACAATCTGAAAAGGTTCACCCAGCTATGTGTCTGTGGCATTTATGTATCCGGTGGTAATACTGGAAAACAAAGTGCTTAGGGCCACGGCCAAGACTCATAAAGTAGTTGTGTTCAAGAATCAACATACTGAACTAGGAGAATCAATAACACTATCTGAATTCTAAGTTCCTATAGATGCCAATCATTCTGAACTTCAAGGGATAAAGTGAGATGCCAAACCTATTCAAAAGGCAAAAAGCTACTAGTCCCGCTCATCTGATTGGAGCTAAGTTTCATTGATATTTTGGAATTTATAGTATATTCACTTCTTTTTATCCTATTTGATTTTCAGTTGCTTGGGGACAAGCAACAATTTAATTTTGGTGTTGTGATGAGCGGATAATTTATACGCTTTTTGGCTTTATTTTTACATAGTTTTTAGTATGATTTAGTTGGTTTTTAGTATATTTTTATTAGTTTTTAAATAAAAATCATATTTCTGGACTTTACTATGAGTTTGTGTGTTTTTCTGTGATTTTAGGTAATTTCTGGCTGAAATTGAGGGACTTGAGCAAAAATCAGATTCAGAGATTGAAGAAGGACTGCAGATGTTGTTGGATTCTGACCTCCCTGCACTCAAAGTGGATTTTCTGGAGCTACAGAAGTCCAAATGGTGCGCTCTTAATTTCATTGGAAAGTAGACATCCAGGGCTTTCCAGCAATATATAATAGTTCATACTTTGCTCGAGTTTAGATGACGCAATCTGGCGTTCAACGCCAGCTCTCTGCCCATTCTGGAGTCAAACGCCAGAAATAGGTTGCAAAGCAGAGTTAAACGCCAGAAACAGGTTACAAACTGGCATTTAACTCCAAGGAAGACCTCGACACGTGAAAAATTCAATGCTCAGCCTAAGCACACAGCAAGTGAGCCCCGGAAGTGGATTTCTGCATTATTTACTCATTTCTGTAAACCCTAGTAACTAGTTTAGTATAAATAGGACTTTTTACTATTGTATTTATATCTCTAGATGTTTAGTTCTTATATCATGGAGGCTGGCCATTCGGCCATGCCTGGACCTTCATCACTTATGTATTTTCAACGGTAGAGTTTCTACACACCATAGATTAAGGTGTGGAGCTCTGTTGTTCTTCATGAATTAATGAAAAAGTACTATTGTTTTTCTATTCAATTCAAGCCTATTTCTTATCTAAGATATACACTTGTTCTTCAACTTGAAAAAGGTGATGATCCGTGACACTCATCATCATTCTCACCTATGAACGCGTGCCTGACAACCACTTCCGTTCTACTTGCAATAGCTTAAGTGCATATCTCTTAGCCTCCTGGTTCATGACGCATGGTTGCCTCACCTGACAACCGAGCCTTCCATTCCATGAGATCAAAGTCTTCATGGTATAGGCTAGAATTATTGGCGGCCATTCTTGAGATCCAGAAAGTCTAAACCTTATCTGTGGTATTCTGAGTAGGATCCGGGAAGGGATGTCTATGACGAGCTTCAAACTCGTGAGTGCTGGGCGTAGTGACAGACGCAAAAGGATTACTGAATCCTATTCTAGTATGATCGAGAACCGACAGATGAATAGCCGTGTGGTGACAGCGCATTTTGGACCATTTTCACTGTGAGGATGGGATGTAGCCATGGACAACGGTGATGCCCTACATAACGCTTACCATGGAAAGGAGTAGGAATGATTGGATGAAGACAGCAGGAAAGCAGAGGTTCAGGAGGAACAAAAGCATCTCCGTACGCTTTTCTGAAATTCTCACCAATGAATTACATAAGTATTTCTATCCTATTTTACGTTTTATTTATCTTTTAATTATTAAAACTCTATAACCATTTGAATCCGCCTGACTGAGATTTACAAGGTGACCATAGCTTGCTTCAAGCCGACAATCTTCGTGGGATCGACCCTTACTCACGTAAGCTTTATTACTTGGACGACCCAGTGCACTTGCTTGTTAGTTGTGCAAAGTTGTGACAAAGTGTGATTCACGTTTGAGAGCACCAAGTCTTTGGCGCAATTGTTGATGATCACAATTTCGTGCACCACTGGTGCATTGCATAAGCCAAAGGGCATTCTCTTATAAGCATAAGTTCCAAAAGGACATGTAAAAGTAGTTTTTTCTTGACCTTCAGGAGCTATGTGAATTTGAAAATAGCCTGTATAACCATCTAAAAAGCAATAATGGGATTTACCTAACAGGCGATCAAGCATCTGATCAATGAATGGCAAGGGGTAATGATCCTTGCGAGTGGCTTGGTTGAGATGCCTATAGTCAATGCAAACTCTCCATGAATTCTGCACTCTAGTTGTCAGAAGTTCTCCATGCTCATTTCTTACAGTAGTGATTCCAGACTTCTTGGGCACCACTTGTACTGGACTGACCCATTTGCTATCTGAGATGGGATAAATGATATCTGCCTCAAATAGCCTGGCACAAAAGCTGGCGTTTAACTCCAAGAAAAGTCTCTACACGTGAAAGCTTCAATGCTCAGTCCAAGCACACACCAAGTGGGCCCCGGAAGTGGATTCTGCATCATTTACTCATTTCTGTAAACCCTAGGTTACTAGTTCTCACTAAATAGGATCTTTTCCTATTGTATTTTTATACCTTTACACACCTGATCATACTTTCATAGGCCTTTTCACGTTTGGGGGCTGGCCATTCGGCCATGCCTAGACCTTTTGTTCTTATGTATTTTTAACGGTAGAGTTTTTACACACCATAGATTAAGGTGTGGACCTCTGCTGTTCCTCATGAATTAATGCAAAGTACTATTGTTTTTCTATTCAATTCACGCCTACATCTTCTCTAACATATACACCCGTTCTTCAACCTGATGAATGTGATGATCCGTGACACTCATCATCATTCTCACCTATGACCACGTGCTTGACAACCACCTCTGTTCTACTTGCAATAGCTTGAATGTGTATCTCTTGGGTTTCTAATCTAAGATTGGAATCTTCGTGGTATAGGCTAGAATTATTGGCGGCCATTCCTGAGGTCCAAAAAGTCTAAACCTTGTCTGTGGTATTCCGAGTAGGATCTGGGAAGGGATGACTGTGACAAGCTACAAACTCATGAGTGTTGGGTGTGTGACAGACGCAAAAGGATCAATGGATCCTATTCCAACATGATCGAGAACCGACAGATGATTTGCCGTGCGGTGACAGCGCATTTGGAACAATTTGACTGAGAGGACGGGAAGTAGCCATTGACAACGGTGATGCCCAACATAAAGCTTGCCATGGAAGGGAGTATGAATGATTGGAAGAAGGCAATAGGAAAGCAGAGGTTCAGAAGGAACAAAGCATCTTCATACGCTTATCTGAAATTCTCACCAATGAATTACATAAGTATCTCTATCTTTATTTTATGTTTTATTCATATTTTAATTATCAATTCTCCATAACCATTTGAATCTGCCTGACTGAGATTTACAAGATGACCATAGCTTGCTTCAAGCCGACAGTCTCCGTGGGATCGACCCTTACTCACGTAAGGTTTATTACTTGGACGACCCAGTGAACTTGCTGGTTAGTTGTGCGGAGTTGTGACAAAGAGTTTAGATTACAATTGTGCGTACCATGATGTTGGTGCCATTGATGATCACAATTTCGTGCACCAGTAAGCATACTTGAGGTGTGGAGGAAGGGGCTTTAATTCTAATTTCTGCTCATAGCCAGGCTCTGGATCATCTGGAGCTGGCGATAATGGTGAAGTGCTCTCATTGTTTTCAAAAAGTGTCCCCACACTTGGACCTTGTTCCATGTACTTCTCTTCTAATTCCTCCTGGTGAACTTCAGCCACGGTTTCATCTATGATGTCACACTGGGAGATAGAATGATCATCCGGAGGGTGCTTCACAGCTCCATTTAAACTGAATTTCACTATTCTGCCATCTATTTCAAAAGAATAAGTTCAGGAAAATGCGTCCAGCTTGAACTTTGAAGTCTTCAAGAATGGTCTTCCAAGCAGGATTGATGATGGCCCTCCTGAGTCATTAGGGGGCATCTCCAGGATATAGAAGTCAATGGGAAATGTGAGCCCCTTAATGCTCACTAATACATCTTCAGCAATTTCAACCACTGTAATAATGCTTTTATCTGCTAACACAAAATGAGCTGCCGACCTTTTTAAGGGAGGGAGCCTCAAAGTATCATATATAGACAAAGGCATTATACTAACACACGCTCCTAAATCACACATGCAGTCAGAAAATATCACACCACCAATAGTACAATTAACCATACATGGACCTGGATCACTACATTTTTCAGGTATACCTCACATTAAAGCAGATATAGAACTACCTAAAGGAATAGTTTCTAATTCATTAATTTTGTCTTTATTTATACATAAATCTTTTAGAAACTTTGCGTATTTAGGTACCTGCTGAATAACATCAAAAAGGGAAACAGTTACCTCAACCTTTTTGAATATTTCTACCATTTTGGGATCAAGTTCCATCTGCTTCCTGGGCTTCCTTGCAATTTGTGAAAATGGAATAGGAAGGGCGTTTTCTGCAGCGTCTATATCCTTTGGTGCTTCTTTCTGTGGTTGAGCTTTTTCTTCTTCAACCATGTCTTGTATGTCCTCTTCCTCTTCAGCATCCTCTACTTCCATCACCTCTTCAGCTGAGGCGTGTTCTGTTGGGATTGGCTCCTCCTGATTCCTCTCTTGCAATGTGGTTCTAGATCTTAGGGTGATGGCATTGATGCCAACCTTTGGATTACGTAAGGGTTGAGAAGGAATTCCACTGGAGCTTGCATGTTGAGTGTTTGAAGTATTGGATGATCCCAGCTGAGAGATGAGAGCTTGTATAGCGAATGTTAGACCGTTAAGTAAACTTTCCACGTTCTTTTGTCCTTGCGCAATGGATTGAAACACCTCGTCACTCGGGGAGGAATTAGATTGAGTGATCTGCAGAACTTGTTGTTGGTTGTGCTGCGCTCCTTGGGATTGCCTCAGGTGAGGTGCTCTGTAAGGCTGGTTTTGGTTCTGCTGCCTATTGTTGTTATTATTCCACCTCTAATTTCCTTGATTGTCTCTGCTTCCTCTGTTATTCTTGTCCCTCCAACCCTGGTTAGAATTATCTCTCCAACCTTGGTTGGAATTGTCTTGCCATCCATGGTTGTAGCTGACACCTTGATTGTATCCTTGATTGGGGCGGTCATAGAAGTTATGAGTGGCTGCCATAGTGCTGTCTTCCTGCCGGAGCTGCGGACATTCATCAGTATAATGGCTATAATCAGCACAGATTCCGCACACTCTCTGTGGGACTAACTGTTGGCTCTGCTGCGCTTGTTGTTGACTCAACTGCATATGCTTCAGTAAGTTGGTCATTTCACATATACTCTGAGTCAGAGCAGTAGTCTCTTTGCTAGAAGATACCTCTGCAATAGCTTTTGACCGGCTTTGTTTCTGCCTGTGATTCCGAGTAGATTCAGCTAATTCGCTGATCAATTGCCATGCCTCATCAGTGGTTTTGTACTTTTTCATAGACCCATTGCTAGCACTTTCCAATGTGGTCTTATCTTGAGGCCTCATGCCCTGTGTGACGTAGCCGAGCAACACTATCTTGTCAATCATATGGTGGGGACATACTTTCAGAAGATTGTTGAAGCACTCCCAGTATTCGTAGAGAGTCTCGGATTCGTCCTGAACAATCATGGAAATGTCTTTCCTCAGTTTATCAGTAACTTCAGCTGGAAAGAATTTTTCCAAAAATTCTCTTCTAAGCGTATTCCAGTCAGAAACAGTTGTTGCGGGTTGAGTGTAGTACCACTCTCTCGCCTTTCCCTCAAGAGAGAATGGGAAGGCTTTCAACAAAATAGAAGTTTCATCTGCACCATCACGCCTGACAGTAGAACAAGCTACTTGGAAATCCCTAAGGTGCTTGATAGGCTCTTGAGCAGGTAAGCCATGAAACTTAGGCATCAAGTTGAGTAGTGCAGTCTTTATTTCAAAATCTGCAGCCACCGCTGGGTGATGCACTTGAAACGGTTGCATTGTAAAATCAAGGGCTCCAGCTTCCTGGATAGTAACTCTCCTAGGTGCTGCCATGTCACCTGCACGTAAATCAACTGAATCAGTAGAAAGGGAGCTTGTTTCTTCCTTACGTGACGTTTCAGATTCGCCCTCGGGGAGGACTAACCGACGTCGAGCTTGCCTTATACATGAAATAGTTCTTTCAATCTCAGGATCAAATACTGGCAAGCTTGGATTAGGAAGTGAACGCGTCATTTAAAGAAAGAAACATGCAGCTGATAGTAGCAAAAATAAAATAAAATGCAAATAAATAAATTCCAATCAATAACTTAGCACTCTATTGCAACTCCCCGGCAACGGCGCCAAAAATTGACGTGGCGAAAATTGGCGGGTTAAGAAATTATTATAAGAGATACGTTGCAAGTACAGTTCTTAACCAACAAAAATCCGCTTATCAATTTAGAAGGGTTGTCACAAAATTAGAATTAAAATACTGGGAGTATGAATCCCAGGTCGTCTCCCAACGAGTTGCAGAAAGATGTGCTATTTTATTAATCAGATGTTTTCCAAAAGGGTTTGAGTTTGATAGACAGGAAATTAAATCTGTGAATTTATGTAGTTTAAATAAAAACCTTGACCGGGAGTAGATTAGTTGGAAGTCCTATCCTTGTTGGAGTTCTCCCAAGATTAATTGATAATTGAAGGTTGTTCTGCTCATTTATCCTTTACCAGATAAAGGAAAGTCAAGCAAGTTGGAAGTCAGTTTCTATTCACAAGTTCTAATCCTCTCCCTTGGGAAGGACTAGTGTCAGGGACTAGAGGGCAACCCAACGATAAACCCAATTACAATTTTACTCTTAAGCATTCCAACTCAAGGTTCTCCTTTCAACCAACTCCCAATCAAGTTATGGAACTACTCGCTCATTATGAATGTAGCATTCACAAAATAAGAAAGTGAAATAAAGAAAGACATGATAAATAATAATAATCAAAGAAACCAATTAAAAATAAAAACAGTTCTTGTATTAATAAATTCTGAAAAAATAATCCAATAGTAACTCTGAATAAATTAAGGATATGAAAGAGTAAGTGACAAGTAAGGAAAACAAACTAGAGTAATGAAGTCTTGGCGGAGGTAATAACTCTTCTCAATATCCCAATCCAAAAAGCAATAAAAACAAAATCCTAAGAACTATGAATGTGTAGAGAGAAAACCTAGAGAGGAATAAAGTCAGATCCAAAAACTAAAATTATGCGGAATGAATGTCGTCCTTCGTCTCTGCATGTTCTCTGGCTCTAATCTGCTTTTCTGGACCAAAAACTGGGTCAAAACATGGCCCGAAATCGTCCCCAGCGAATTCTGCAAATTCTGCAGATCGTGCATGTCACGCGATCGCGTCATCCACGCGTTCGCGTCGTCCAGCGTTTTGCCTTGCCACGCGTGCGCGTCGCCCATGCATTTGCGTCACTCATGTAGCTTTCAGTTCACGTGTTCGCGTCGAGCACGCTAGCGCGTCACTATGATTTCTCCAATTCGCGCGGTCGTGTGAGCCATGTGTCCGCGTCACTTCTCGCTGGTCATCTCCTTAATTTCTTGTGTTCCTTCTATTTTTGCAAGCCTCATTTCCAATCTCCAAGTCATTCATGCCCTATAAAGCCTGAAACACTTAACACACGGTTCACGGCATTGAATGGAATAAAGGAGAATTAAAATACATAATTAAAAGTCTCTAGGAAGCAAGTTTTCAACCATGGAGTAATTTTGGGAAGGAATTGTAAATACATGCTAATCATATGAATAAGTGGGTAAAGATTTGATAAAACCACACAATTAAACACAATATAGACCATAAAATAGTGGTTTATCACACCTTCTTCCCACGTTAGAGTTCACGTTAATTAGATTAACGTGGCCACTAACGAGGTGGTAATTTCCATCTCGAATGTTAGTGACAAAAGTGAGTGTCACTAACGTTGGACTATCACTCCTTGCTCCATGTTACCCTTCACGTTAGTGGTCTTAACGTGACCACTAACGTGGGCAATCTTGGCCTGTTCCAACGTTAGTGACAAAGGTGAGTGTCACTAACGTTGGCGATCTCCTCTAATCTCCACGTTAGAGTTCACGTTAATTAGATTAACGTGGCTCTTAACGTGGCTAATGTATGGCCTTTTAGAATGTTAGTGGTGTTCACTTTTACCACTAACATTGGAGCTCTTCTTTTCTTTCCACGTTAGCCCCCACGTTAATGTAACTAACGTGGCAACTAACGTGGGTTATGATGGCTTCGAAGGCGTTATTGGTGATCACTTTTCTCATTAACGCTACAACCTTATGCCCATTCCACGTTAGTGGTCACGTTAATTAGACTAACGTGGCTCTTCCTTGCTTCCTTTGTCCTGAAATCAAGCAAATAAAGTGCATCAAAGCTCTATTCCAAGTCATGAGATTATGCATTATCCAATTTGTCATTCAATTCATGCATAATTCTCATGAAATCATGTAAAGTTCACAATGTTTGCTTGAATCAAGATGTAAGTGTATTTCAACCCAAAACTTGCTTATTTACTAAGAGAATGCATGAAACTACCCTAAAATAGTAAAGAAAAGGTCAGTGAAACTGGCCAAAATGCCCTGGCATCACAACACTAAACTTAAAGCTTGCTTGTCCCTAAGCAAGTACTGAAACATCAGAATGATGAATGAAAGAACAAGAGAAATAAGTTCTTATTATAGAAGTAAAGTTCTTGGTTTATGGGGTTTCATGCATAGCAACTTAGGTTCATTCCCTTACTGGTCTCCAGGTCCTTATCATGCTCTTGAATACTTGCTTGATTGCATCCTATGAGATCCTTATTCTTTGATCTTCCCTTTTTTTTTCAGGGTTTATTGCATCCTTAGGCTAAGTGCTCTGGAGGGGGCGACTCTTTAAAATAAGCTTTCAGCCAACACTTCCGAACCAGTTGGTTCAAGGTGCTAGGTGTTGAAACACCCCTAAGGACTTACTCCCTCAAGTCTCTCTCCCCCATAGATGCACACCACAGGCACATGGTTTGTTATTTTCTTTCCTTGAGGCCTTGGTGTCCAGCACCTCTTTGGGTTACTAAATGTTCTGTAGCAAGGTTGCTCTTGATAGTGGATTTTCAGTTGGTAATCCCGAGTTAGTTAACCCAAGTTACCAAGTGATGAAGCACTCCTAAGAACTTATTCATCCAAGCAAATCCTTGGTACAAGAACACCACAGACACATCCCTCAAGATTCAAGCCCTTGGTGCCTAGCCTTATTTCTTATTACTTTTCTTTCTTTTTCAACTCTTATTGTTCTTTTTCTTTTTTTTCTTATTAGGATCTTGTTATTTAGCTGGTCTCATAGAATGTGCTTCAAGCATGTACTTCAATACACATAAGTGCTCTCATACCTTATAGGTGATCCAACTTAGCTAATCTATTACCACACCACAAACCTTGAGGACTTATTTCACCACATGAACTCTACTCTAGTTTCTTTCATAACATTCTCTTTTATTAAATTCAGAGGGCAAGCATACAAGTAAGTAGGATGAAGATGAAAACAGGTAACTTGGACCAACACATATAGACTTAATAACTGAAAATGCTAAAGACAGAATTGAAAATTCCTAAGCTACTATGGAAGCATGTTCTATTTCATACATGATTTTCCTTATTTAGACTTGAAAAAGATAAAATGAAGAGGGAACTCCACCACCTTTTACTCATGGGGCTGCCCATGCTCTCTCTCTTGTTTGTCCTCTTTGTGTCCTTCTTGAGTGCTTGAGCCCCCATTTCCCTTGCGCTTTCCGATCAACTTTTTCCAGAAGCCAGCATCTTCCATCTTCTTTTTCAATATTTTCTTCTGTTGTTTCACCTTCCTTTCCTCTTGTTCTGTTAGATCTTTTTGGACTGTATCATACCTAGGGATTACAGAGTGCAAATTATGCATATGCCCAGACATATAGTTCAACTTGGCTTGAGTGTTTATGTTGAATTCTTCCTTATGTAGTTGTCGTCCTTCATTAAGCACGCTGAACTCATTGAATGCTTTCGTCTGAGCTAGCTGACATTGGTTGAGTTCTTGAAGGCATTTATCTTAACGCTCTTGCCGTGCAGTCACTTGATTGATGGCTTGAGTGAGCTAGAAGTAGTGTTCCTATTGCTACTCCATTTGTTGTTTCTGCCACTCTCCTTGCTGATTCATCCAGTTAGCAAGTAGTTCTTCCTGACGATCCATCCGTTGGGATTGGAAGTGTAGTTGTTGCTCTCGTCCTTCCATATATCTCCTTGCCAAGTCTTCAATGGCTCCTTGAATGTGAACCAGATTTACATTGGTTGGATCATAGTACTCTTCTTGCTGGTATTCTTCTTGATGAGTTTCTTCTTGGTGAGGTCCTTCTTGTGATATTCTTTTTCCTATTTGAGGCCTTCTTTGTTGTTGGGCGGGTGCCACATAATTTATACGCTGGAGCGTAACTAACCTCCCAGGGTTTACCCACTGTCGATTGCTGTCTTCGAAGACCACCTTGGCTTTCTTACATAATCTCAGGATGGTACTGGAATACAAAAGCCGAGCATTCGAATCACTCTTTTCGGATGCTTCTTGGATTCCCTCAGCTATAATCTCGTGTACATTGATGTCTCCACCGCTTATAATGCAATGTAGCATGGTAGCTCGAGCAATGTTGACCTCAGAATTGTTTGAGGCTGGAAGGATAGATCTTCTCACGAGCTCAAACCATCCCTTGGCTTTCGGGATGAGATCTCCTCTTCTGATGAACCGTGGCCTCTTATCCGAATACCTTTTCCAATCTGATCCTATGACACACATGCCATTCATAATTTCTTCAAGCTCATCATTGTCAGGACCATTACTTATTCTTGCTTGATAACTTGGCTTGTTAGAGGGTTGTGATCTCAGATGAAGAGTCCTTATTATAGCATTGGGACTGAAGTCCACCTCTGTTCCTCTCACGTGCTTTTGAAGATAGGAGCCTTGGTATTGTCTTCTCTGGCTACATTGGCATAGAACTCTTTAATGAGATTTGCATCTATCCTTGTTTCTGGGTTTGTGAGCTCTTGCCAACCCCTCTGTTCAATCTTTTCTCCAATCGGCGGGTACTCATCGTAGTTGAATTGGAATGTCAGCTCTGGCAATACTTTCTTGTGTTTCATACGTTCGAATTGAAGCTCATGAAAGGCGGTCTTGAACCTTCCTTCATCAAAAGGAATGCTCTCCACCGGTGTCTTTCCCTTTCGCCTTTTGGAGTTTGATGATGCCATAAGTGACTTTTGATATGTGAAAGGTGTGGATAGGTGATGGAATTCGGCCTGGTTAGGATAGGGTGTAGTTAAGGGAGTGGGTGAGAGTTCTTTCGATGGGTAAGAGGTGTTGAGGGTGTGTTCCGAGAGTAAAAAGTACGAATTGAGAATTGGAATGTGAAGGGTTACGGACTAGGAACCACTTATATAGAAAAGTGGTGAGTAAATGACTGGTGTGGATTGATGGTGTAGGCTTATAATGAACGGATGGGCACAAGGATCATCACTTTTATGATGGGGTTGGTTCGGTCTCCAAGGGTATTATTCTTCCAATGTTGCATGGCAACATTTCCCAATGTATTCTCTTTGAAGACATGTGTATAGTCCTCCTTTGTGAAGTAGTCGAACCCTCCTTCTTCAATTGTCCCATCAATTCCTTCCAATCTTCCCTTCATTTCTCCTACAAGAAAAAAAAGGAATGTAATTAATAAATTTTCGGATAGTGGCGGCAAAAATAAAAAAATGGGATAACTACTTTTTAAAATTTTTGTTTTTAACTAACTAAGTGCTATTCATGAATGCAAACCAACTGACTATTTAACTGTCTATGTATGCAACATTGGTGACACCAAACTTAGTTTGTGGCCATGTGGTGTAAAAAGATTTGTTCAAGGTTCTAAGAGTGACATGAGATGAGTTGCATTTATGTTCTCTTAGTGTGCCTTGAACACCAAACTTGTTCTTCACTTTATGTTGCATAAAAGGATTCATTTAAGTGTATGTCAAAGTTGATTTGGAATTCATGAACCTTGCTTTATTAACTACTTTAAAAGCATATAAAACATGGGTTGCCTCCCATGAAGCGTTTCTTTAGCGTCACTAGCTTGACGTTCTACCTTTGTCAGGGTGGTTGGTAATGCTTCAAATCTTCCCCCCTCGCAGTGAATCTATCTCCATTGGCTTCATTAAGGATCTCCACATGTTCTAAGGAGAGAATTCTGCTGATGGTGAAGACTTTAGGCAGCTGAGATGGGATGGTGGGGAGATGAGGTGGGATAGCTGGGAGATAAGCTGAGATCACTTTATCCCCTGGAGAGAAATCCTCTGTAGGGATCTTCTTGTTCCTCCATCCCCTTGGTGCCTTCTTCCTTGTTTCTTTTAACGCTACCCTACTCCCTGTGGCCTCTTTTTCCAAGGAAATTTTGTTGCTGGTCTCATATGACTCTGGTGGTTTTAACTCTTCTTGGGTTTCCTCTAGCTGTGGCGCCTTTTGACTGTTTTGCTTACCAACCAAAGGGATTCCCAGGTGTACAGTTTGTGCTTCAGTGCTTGTTTCTTCCACCAGTGCCTTGTTGTTATCTTCCCTTGGTTCCTTATTTTCTTGATCTGCTTCTTCTGAGGGTTTGAAGACATTGAAGGTAAGTTGTTCATCATGTATCCTCAGTATTAGCTCTCCTCGCTCCACATCTATAAGTGCTCTGGCTACAGCTAGGAATGGTCTTCCCAATATGATTGGATGGAGGTAACTCTCTTCCATTTCCGATATGAGAAAGTCTGTGGGAAGGAAGTAGTTCCCAACCTTCACCAACACGTTTTTAACCACTCCTACTGCTTGTTTTTTAGTTTTGTCAGCCAGCCTAATGACTACGTCTGTGGGCATTAGCTCATTGATCTACAGCTTCTTCATGAGGGATAGAGGCATTAAATTAATGCTTGCTCCCAAATCACAGAGTCCCTTATTAATCAGTGTTTCTCCTATGGCACAAGGGATGTGAAAACTCCCTGGATCCTTCCTTTTTATGGACAACTCTGGTTGAATGAGAGCATTGCACTCCTTATTCATTACTATTGTTTGTCCTCCTTTGAGTGAGCTTTTCCTGGTCAGCAGCTCCTTCATATACTTAATGTATGAGGGCATTTGTTGGAGAGCCTTGATGAATGGTTTGTTCACATGAAGGGATGCAAACATGTCGAGGAACTTTGAGTACATTCTCTTTTCTACACCACCTTTCAGTCTTTGGGGAAAAGGTGCATAGAGGTTCAGAATCTCCTTCTTTGTAGTTTTGGTTTCTTGGTGACCCTCTTCTTGCTTTTCTGTTGAGGTATCTCTAGGTTGTTCTAAGGGTTTGCTCATCTCTTCCTCAGTCCCCCTATCACTTATAGTGACCATCTTGCATTCTTCCCATCTTACTTTCTTTGCTTCACCTCTCGGGTTTTTCTCTGTGTCACTTAGGAAGCTGTCAGTAGGTTTGGGAATCTTCTCAGAGAGGTATCCCACTTGAAATTCTAGCCTCTTGATGGTGTCTCCCTGGTTTTTGATATTGGCTCGCACCTCCTCCTTGAACACCTTGTTATCTTGGATTTTCATACATATGCCTTCAAGTAGAGTCTCAATCCTTGAGAGTCTATCTTCAGATGATGGTGAGTTGAGATTGGAGGAATGAAAAGGGCCATTTTGGTTTTGATATGGATGTTGAGAGGTGTTGTTAGGTGGGTGCTGATATGATCGTTGTGTGGAATGTTGGTGAGCTACATTGTTGTTGGGGTTGTGACGTCTCTGATCTTAGCCTTGATCTTGTTGATTTCCCCACCCAAAGTTTGGGTGGTTCCTCCAACCAGGATTATAAGTTTTGGAGTATGGATCATGGGTCTGCCTAGGTGAGTTCCCAATATAGTTGGCTTGTTCCTGATCACCATCTGCCTCTGCATTCACTCCTTCTTGAGCTGTTGATGAAGTGGTGATTGCTGCTACTTGGTTCCTTTCCATCTTCTTGGTAAGGTCAGCCAACTGTTTGGTGATCAACTTGTTTTGAGCCAGCAGTGCATCCACGTTGTTCAGCTCCATCACTCCTCTAGTATTTCCTCTTTAAGAAGCACAGAAGTAATCATTCTCAGCTACAGTCTCAATGACATCTATGGCTTATTCAATGGTCTTCTTCTTATTCAGAGATCCCCCAGATGAGTGGTCTACTGCCTTCTTTGATTCATAAGAAAGACCCTCATAGAAAATATGTAACTGCACCCATTCATTGAACATGTCTGGTTGGCACCTTCTTGTCAAGTCCTTAAACCTCTCCCACGCTTCATAGAGAGTTTCACCATCTTGTTGCCTGAAGATTTGTACCTCAGCTCTCAACCTATTAATTCTCTGAGGGGGGTAGAATCTCGCCAAGAATTTGTTCACCACATCTTCCCATGTTGTTAACCTCTCCTTCGGGAAAGATTCCAGCCATTTAGATGCTTTGTCCTTGAGTGAAAAGGGAAACAGAAGCAGTCTATAGGTGTCAGGATGAACACCATTAGACTTCACAGTATCACATATCCTTAGGAAGGTAGTGAGATGTTGATTGGGGTCTTCTTGGACACTTCCTCTGAATGAACAATTGTTCTGAACAAGGGTGATGAGTTGTGGCTTTAGTTCAAAGTTATTGGCATGTATGGTTGGCTTTTGGATGCTACTTCCACAGTTTCCTGGGTTTGGATTGATGTAAGAGCCCAGAACTCTTCTCTCTTGCCCAGCATGATGCACTGGACCTTCTCTGCCATGGTTATGAGCCTCTTCTTCATGATGGTTCTCCATATTCTCATCCATGTCTGGTTCAAAGTACTCTTCCTCCTCCTCAGTACCAACGACTCTCTTTCCTCTTGCTTCCCTCCTTAATCTAAGGAAGGTCCTCTCAGGTTCAGAATCAAAGGAAGTTGAAGCCCCGCTTCTTCTACCTGTCATACAACCAACAGAGCAGAAAGCAGGAAAGAGAATTGTAAGAAGTTAGTGGGTTAGTGAACTGAATTGTAAAAAGAATGAAGATAACACCACAAACGGGTAAGGGGTAAAGGGAAGAAAATAGCTAGAACTGAAAATAAATCACTCAAATGAAATTTAATCAAACAAAAGAAAAATGCTCAATCTAGTTATCCACCAATTTAATCATTATTGTTACAAAATCGATCCCCGGCAATAGCGCCATAAACTTGATGCACGAAAACTTGTCTCTTAACAAATTTCCCTCGGCAAGTATACCGAATTATCGTCAAGTAAAAACTCACAATAGAGTGAGGTCGAATCCCACAGGGATTGATTGGTCAATCAACTTTAATTAGAGGAATGTTCTAGTTGAGCTAAGCAAAAATTGAGTTGAGTAATTGCAGAAAGTTAAATGGTGTGAAAGTAAATAACAGAAAATGTAAATGCTGGAAATAAAGAGCAGAATGTAAATGGCGGAAAGTAAATTACAGAATCTTAAATGGGGAATTGGGAGGATGAGCATAAAAGTAAGTGGCAGAAAGTAAAGAGAATGGGTAAGATCAGAAATGGAGATTTATTGGGCTCAGGAGATGTTGTATTCTCCGGATCAAGTTCATTCTCATCTCTTCCTCAATCAATGCATTCATTGATCTCCTTGGCAATCTTAAGTGATTGGATTCCAATTCCTTGGTAATTCAATCTCTCAAATCTTGATCAATAGCCAATTCCTTGGTCTAATTTCTCATGAGAAGAGATGAACTATGGTCACTGATTATACCACATGTATTCCCAAATCAAAGTGTTGGTAGGATTATATGTCACTATATCCATCCAAACCCCAATTTGGTCCAACATGAGAAAGCATTTCTAGCATGATCTCTTCATTCCTCTTCCAAGGTTCCGAAGAGATCCAAGTATAAATAGCTTCTTTTCCAAGACAACTACCCAATTGGATGAAGATTGAAAGCTTTCTAGTAAAATCAAGAGAAAAGAAAGAAGAAGAATAATGAAAACTATTATTGATCCATCAAATTACAACAGAGCTCCCTAACCCAATGAAAGGGGTTTAGTTGTTCATAGCTCTGGAATGGAAAGCATAAATGAAAAGTACATACTGAAGAATAAAACTAGAAGTTGCAGAGAAAGTAAAATATACAGAGTATAGTTCTCCAAAATGCCCAAAAGCTTCCTACTAGTTCAAAACTACTCCTATATATACTACTCTTCTGATCTTCTTGTTGGCTCTTCAAGTCTTGGATATGGGCCTTTGATCTTGAGTTAAAGCAGTTACAATCTTCAGTGGGATCAGCTTTGCTTGCAGAAAAAGTGTGAGTTAGGCATGGGCGTTAGTTAGGATGTTAGTGATGTTAACGTTAAGTGGAAATGTGGGTTCGAGAACGTTAGTGATGATCACCTTTTTCACTAACGTTCCAAGCCAAAAATGATCCACGTTAACTTCAACGTTAGTGGCACTAACGTGACCACTAACGTTGCCTCTTGGTCCTTCGCAAATGTTATTGGCATTCACCTTTTCCAATAACGTTGCTTATTGCCTCCTTTCCCCACGTTAGAGTTCACGTTAGTATAACTAACGTGACCCTTAACATGGGCATGCCTAAGCTTCGAGAGCGTTAGTGATACTTACCTTTGTTACTAATGCTCCAAATGCCCCCCTCCTTCCCATGTTAGAGTTCACGTTAATTAGATTAACGTGGCCACTAACGTGGTGGTAATTGCCATCTCCAACGTTAGTGACAAAGGTGAGTGTCACTAACGTTGGCCTATCACTCCTTGCTCCACGTTACTCTTCACTTTAGTGGTCTTAACGTGACCACTAACGTGGACAATCTTGGCCTGTTCCAATGTTAGTGACAAAGGTGAGTGTCACTAATGTTGGCGATCTCCTCTAATCTCCACGTTAGAGTTCACGTTAATTAGATTAACGTGGCTCCTAACGTGGCTTATGTATGGCCTTTTAGAACGTTAGCCCCCACGTTAATGTAACTAACGTGGCAACTAAAGTGGGTTATGATGGCTTCGAAGGCGTTATTAGCGATCACTTTTCTCATTAACGCTACAAGCTTATGCCCATTCCACGTTAGTGGTCACGTTAATTAGACTAACGTGGCTACTAACGTGGCTACTAACGTGGCTCTTCCTTGCTTCCTTTGTCCTGAAATCAAGCAAATAAAATGCATCACAGCTCTATTCCAAGTCATGAGATCATGCATTATCCAATTTGTCATTCAATTCATGCATAATTCTCATGAAATCATGTAAAGTTCACAATGTTTGCTTGAATCAAGATGTAAGTGTATTTCTACCCAAAACTTGCTTATTTACTAAGAAAATATATGAAACTATCCTAAAACAGTAAAGAAAAGGTCAGTGAAACTGGCCAAAATGCCCTGGCATCAGAAAGGTTGCAGGTGCATTGCACAGACCAAGTGGCATCCTTCTGTAGGCAAATACTCTAAAAGGACATGTGAATGCTGTTTTCTCTTGGTCCTGAGGATCTACTGCAATTTGGTTGTAACCTGAATAGCCATCCAAAAAGCAATAGTATTCATGACCTGCTAGTCTTTCTAGCATCTGGTCTATGAATGGTAAAGGAAAATGATCCTTCCTGGTGGCTTTATTGAGCCTTCTGTAGTCAATACACATACGCCACCCTGTAACTGTTCTTGTAGGAACCAGTTCATTCTTTTCATTATGAACCACTGTCATGCCTCCCTTCTTGGGGACAACTTGGACAGGGCACACCCAGGGGCAATCAGAAATAGGATAAATAATCCCAGCCTCTAGTAGCTTAGTGATCTATTTCTGCACCACCTCCTTCATGGCTGGATTCAGCCGCCTCTGTGGTTGAACCACTGGCTTAGCATCATCCTTCAATAGGATCTTGTGCATGCACCTGGCTGGGCTAATGCCCTTAAGATCACTTATGGACCACCCAAGAGCTGTCTTGTGTGTCCTTAGCACATGAATTAATGCTTTCTCTTCCTGTGGTTCTAAAGTAGAGCTGATGATCACAGGAAAAGTGTCATCTTCTCCCAGAAATACATATTTCAGGGATGGTGGTAGTGGTTTGATCTCGTTTTTAGGAGGCTTCTTCTCTTCCTGAGGAGTTTTTAGAGGTTCTTCTATTTTCTCTGGTTCCTCCAGATCAGGCTGAACATCTTTAAAAATATCCTCTAGCTCTGATTCGAGACTCTTAGTCATATTGACCTCTTCCACCAGGGAGTCAATAATATCAGCGCTCATGCAGTCTTTTGATGTGTCTAGATACTGCATAGCTTTGACAGCATTCAACTTGAAATCATCCTCATTAACTCTCAGGGTTATCTCCCCTTTTTTGACGTCAATGAGGGTTCATCCAGTTGCTTGGAAAGGTCTTCCTAGAATAAGAGTTGCACTCTTGTGCTCCTCCATTTCCAGCACTACAAAGTCAGTGGGAAAGGTAAATGGCCCAACCTTGACAATCATGTCCTCAATTATGCCTGATGGAATCTTAATGGAGACATCAGCAAGTTGGAGGCATATCCGGGTTGGTTTAACTTCATCAGTCAAACCAAGCTTTTTGATAGTTGATGCAGGTATTAAGTTGATACTTGCCACAAGATCACATAGAGCTGTCTTGGTACAAACACCCTCTAATGTGCATGATTTCATAAAGCTTCCGGGATCTTTAAGCTTCTCTGGTAAGCTTTTCAGAATGACTGCACTGAATTCTTCAGTGAGAAAAATTTTTTCAGTATCTCTCCAATCCTTCTTATGACTTAAGATCTCTTTCATGAACTTAGCATAAGAGGGTATTTGCTCAAGTGCCTCTGCAAACAGAATCTTTATTTCAAGAGTCCTGAGAAAGTCTGCAAAGCGGGCAAATTGTTTATCCTGTTCCACTTGGCGGATTTTCTGAGGATAAGGCATCTTGGCTTTATATTCTTCAACCTTAGTTGCTGCAGGTTTATTCCCTACAGAAGTGGTTGGAGAAGCCTGCTTAAGGGGGTTGTTATCAGCACTTACAAGTGTCTGATCCCTTACTGGCGTTTGAACGCCAGAATTAGGTGCTTTTTGGGCGTTTAACGCCAGATTGCCACCCTTTTCTGGCATTTGAACACCAAATTTGGCCACCCATTGGGCATTTAACGCCAACTTTTCCCTCTTTTCTGGCGTTTAAACGCCAGAATCATTCCTCTCTGGGCTCTTACTATCCTCAGAGGGAGTTTGGGTAATGGCTTGGTCATCCTCTTTCAGTTGTTCCTTTCTTGACTTTCTGCTGCCTTGAGTTGAGACATTCAATGTCTTCCCACTCCTTAATTGAACAGCTTGGCATTCTTCTGTTATTTGTTTAGATAGCTGCTGTCTTGTCTGATTCAATTGTGCTTCCATATCCTTGTTAGCATTTTTGGTCTCTTGCAGCATCTCTTTAAATTCTGCTAACTATTTTGTTATAGAAAATAGTTGCTGATTGAGTTCAACAATTTGTTTTGGAGGACTAAGTTCAGTGGATATTGCCTCAGCCTCTTCTTTCATGGAGGACTTACTACTTAAGTACAGGTGCTGATTTCTAGCAACTGTATCAATGAGCTCTTGAACCTCTTCAATTGCCTTTCTCATGTGTACAGATCCACCAGCTGAGTGGTCTAGAGATATTTGGGCCTTTTCTGTAAGCCCATAGTAGAAGATGTCTAACTGTACCCATTCTGAAAACACTTCAGAGGGGCATTTCTTTAGCATCCCTCTGTACCTCTCCTAGGAATTATATAGAGATTCATTATCCTCTTGTTTAAAGCCTTGGATGTCCAGCCTTAGCTGTGTCATCCTTTTTGGAGGGAAATACTGATTCAAGAATTTGTCTGATAACTGTTTCCATGTTCTTATGCTTGCTGTGGGTTGGTTATTTAACCACCTTTTAGCTTGATATTTTACAGCAAATGGAAATAGTAATAATCTGTAGACATCCTGATCTACTTTCTTATCACGTACTGTGTTAGCAATTTGTAAGAACTGTGCCAGAAACTCAGTAAGTTCTTCCGGTGGAAGACTGGAATACTGGCAATTTTGCTGCACCATGATAATGAGCTGAGGGTTTAACTCAAAACTGCTAGCCCTGATGGGAGGTATACAGATACTACTCCCATATGAAGCAGTAGTGGAGTTAGCATAAGACCCCAGAGTTCTTCTGGACTGTTCAATTCCACTTAGATCCATGATGGAGAAAGGGATATGAGATAGAAAAAATATGGATGTGGAAGAAGGATTATGTTTTGAAAAATAAAAATAAAAATAGAATAAAAGAAAAATTAAAATATTTTTTATTTTTATTTTATTTATTTAATTCTAATTTGAAATTAAAGAGATTAAAATAAAGTAGATGGAAATATATATATATATATACAAGTTTCGAAAATTAAAAGGAAATAAATAAAAGAAATTATAAAACTAATTTAATTAATTAATTACAAAGATTTGAAAAATTATGGGTAAGGATTTTCGAAAAAATGAAGAGAGAGAAAGTGGTTAGGGAGTTTTTGAAAAAGATATGTCTTAAAATTAAAGATACTTGTAAGAAACTAAATAAATAAAAGAAAAGGTTTGTGATGAGCGGATAATTTATACACTTTTTAGCACAGTTTTTAGTATATTTTAGTTAGTTTTTATTATATTTTTATTAGTTTTTATTTAAAATTTAATTTTCTGGACTTTACTATGAGTTTGTTTATTTTTCTGTGATTTCAGGTATTTTCTGGTTGAAATTGAGGGACTTGAGCAAAAATCTGATTCAGAGGCTGAAAAATGACTGTAGATGCTGTTGGATTCTGACCTCCCTGCACTCGAAGTGAATTTTCTGGAGCTACAAAAACCCAATTAGTGCGCTCTCAATTGCGTTGGAAAGTAGACATCTTGGGCTTTCTAGCAATATATAATAGTCTATACTTTTCCCGAGATTTGATGGCCCAAACCGGCGTTCTAAGTCAGCATAGAAATTCTAGCGTCAAAACGCCAGAACTGGCATAAAAGCTGGAGTTAAACGCCCAAACTGGTATAAAAGCTGGCGTTTATCTCCCAGAAAAGTCTCTACACATGAAAGCTCCAATGCTCAGCCCAAGCACACACCAACTGGGCCCCGGAAGTGGATTTTACACTAAACACCCTAGCTTACTCATTTTCTGTAACCCTAGGCTACTAGTTTTCTATAAATAGGACCTTTTGCTATTGTATTTGGACGGCATGACATTCTACACGTTTCATATTGTATCTTCTACGGCATGAGTCTCTAAAACCCATTGTTGGGGGTGAGGAGCTCTGCTGTTCTTCATGAATTAATGCAATTACTATTCTTTTCCATTCTATCACGCTTGCTTCTATTCTAAGATATTCATTCGTACTTCAACCTGATGAATGTGATGATCTGTGACACTCATCATCATTCTCACCTATGAACGCGTGCCTGATAACCACCTCCATTTTACATGCAATCAAGCTTGAATGTGTATCTCTTGGGTTTCTAATCTAAGATTGGAACCTTCGTGGTATAGGCTAGAATTACTGGCGGCCATTCTTGAGATCCAGAAAGTCTAAACCTTGTCTGTGGTATTCCGAGTAGGATCTGAGAAGGGATGACTGTGACGAGCTTTAAACTCGCGAGTGTTGGGCGTGTGACAGACGCAAAATGATCAATGGATCCTATTCCAACATGATCGAGAACCAACAGCTGATTAGCCGTGCGGTGACAGCGCATTTGGAACATTTTCACTGAGAGGACGGGAAGTAGCCATTGACAACGGTGATGCCCAACATAAAGCTTGCCATGGAAGGAGCCTTGCGTGCATGAAGAAGAAGACTGTAGGAAAGCAGAGATTCAGAAGACAAAACATCTCCAAAACCTCAACCCGTTCTTCATTACTGCATAACAAGTATTTATTTCATGTTCTTTTACTTTTTACAATTAAATCTGAGAATTATTGATATCCTGACTAAGAGTTACAAGATAATCATAGCTTGCTTCAAGCCGACAATCTCCGTGGGATCGACCCTTACTCACGTAAGGTATTACTTGGACGACTCAGTGCACTTGCTGGTTAGCTGTGCGGAGTTGCAAAAGTGTGATTGTAATTTCGTGCACCAAGTTTTTGGCACCATTGCCGGGGATTGTTTGAGTTTGGACAACTGACGGTTTATTTTGTTGCTTAGATTAGGAATAATTTATTTTTGTTGGTTTAGAGTCACTAAATTTGAGTCTTTTATTTGATTTTAGTTTTATATTTTAAGTTTGATGTCAATTGCATGCTGTTATTTTCTTTCAGTTTTTCGAATTTGCATGTTCTTAGTCTTTCTTGATCTTTAAAAAATTTCTAAGTTTGGTGTCTTCTTTGTGATTTCCTTTAAATTTTCGAAAATTTGTGTTTGATTTTCTAAAAATTTAAGTTTGCTGTCCCTTGTGCTTTTATTTACTTAAAAATTTTTTCAAAAATTTGTTCTTGGTGTTCATCTTGATCTTCAAAGTGTTCTTGGTGTTCATCTTGACATTCAAAGTTTTCTTGTTTGCTCTCTTTGTTTTGATCTAAAATTTCTAATTTTAGTGTCATTTTGTTGTCTTTCTCTTTCCTCATCAAAATTCAAAAATCAAAAAAATATCTTTTCCTTATTTTACTCATAAATTTCAAAATTTTGCATTAAATTAGTCAAAGATTTTCAAAATCATATCTTTTTTTTAGTAAAGTCAAAAATTTTAATTTCAAAAATTGATCTTTTCAAATCTTTTTCAAAAATCAAATCTTTTTAATTTCTTCAATCATATATTTTCAATCATATCTTTTTTTTAATTGCAATCATAACTTCTCAATCATATCTTTTTTTTATAATTGCAATCATATCTTCTCAATCATATCTTTTTTTTTAAATAATTTTCAATCATATCTTTTTGATTGCTAATTTCCAAAATCTTTTTAATCAATTAATTAATTTAGTTTTCAAATTGCTTTTATTTTCTTCTAATTTTCGAAAGTTCTATTTTATCTTCCTTTTATTTTGTTTTATTTTTTTCGGTTATTTAAAAAAAACAAAAATATATTTTATTTGCAATTCACATCATCTCCCTTTCTCCATCATGGACCTAAGTGGAAATGAGTAGTCTAGAAGAACTCTGGGATCATATGCTAACCCCATTACAGCTGCATATGGGAGTAGCATCTGTATACCTCCCATCAAAGCAAGCAGTTTTGAGCTAAATCCTTAGCTCATTATCATGGTGCAGTAAAATTGCCAGTATTCCGGTCTTCCACAGGAAGAACCTATTGAGTTTCTGGCACAGTTCTTACAAATTGCTGACATAGTACGTGATAAAGAAGTGGATCAGGATGTCTATAGATTACTACTATTTCCATTTGCTGTAAAAGATCAAGCTAAGAGGTGGTTAAATAACCAACCCACAGCAAGCATAAAAACATGGAGACAGTTAACAGACAAATTCCTGAATCAATTCTACCCTCCAAAAAGGATGACACAGCTAAGGCTGGACATCCAAGGTTTTAAACAAGAGGATCATGAATCCCTTTATAATGCCTGGGAGAGGTACAGAGAGATGCTAAGGAAATGCCCCTCTGAAATGTTTTCAGAGTGGGTACAGTTAGACATCTTCTACTATGGCCTTACAGAAAAAGCTCAGATGTCTCTAGACCACTCAGCTGGTGGATCTATACACATAAGGAAGAAGATTGAAGAGGCTCAAGAACTCATACATACGGTTGCTAGAAATCAATATCTATACTCAAGCAGTGAGTCCTCCATAAAAGAAGAGGCTAGGACAGTAACTACTGATCCTAATCCTCAAGAACAAATTGTTGAACTTAATCAGCAATTACTCCTTGTGACAAAACAATTAGCAGAATTTAAAGAGATACTCCAGGACACTAAAAATGCTAACAAGAATATGGAAGCACAATTGAATCAGACAAGACAGCAGCTATCTAAACAGATAACAGAAGAATGCCAAGCTGTCCAATTAAGGAGCGGGAAGACATTGAATAAATCAGCTCAAAGTAGCAGAAAGCCAAGAAAGGAACAACTGATAGAGGATGACCAAACCACTGCCCAAAATCCCTCTGAGGACAGCAAGAGCCCAGAGAGGAATAATTCTGGCGTTCAAACGCCAGAAAAGGGTGAAAGACTGGCGTTAAACGCCCAGTGGATGCCCAATCCTGGCGTTCAAATGCCAATGAGGGATCAGACACCTGCAAGTGCTGATAGTAAGCCTTCTAAGAAGGCTTCTCCAACCACCTCTGTAGGGACTAAACCTGCAGCAACTAAGGTTGAAGAATATAAAGCCAAGATGCCTTACCCTCAGAAACTCCGCCAAGCGAAGCAGGATAAACAATTTGCCCGCTTTGCAGACTATCTCAGGACTCTTGAGATAAAGATCCCATTTGCAGAGGCACTTGAGCAAATACCCTCTTATGCTAAGTTCATGAAAGAGATCTTAAGTCATAAGAAGGATTGGAGAGAAACTGAAAAAGTGTTTCTCACTGAAGAATGCAATGCAATCATTCTGAAAAGCTTACCAGAGAAGCTTCAAGATCCAGGAAGCTTTATGATACCATGCACATTAGAGGGTGCTTGTACCAAGACAGCTCTATGTGACCTTGGAGCAAGTATCAATCTAATACATGCATCCACCATCAGAAAGCTTGGCTTGACTGAAGAGGTCAAACCAACCGGAATATGTCTTCAACTTGCTGATGGCTCCATTGAATACCCATCAGGCATAATCGAGGACATGATTGTCAAGGTTGGGCCATTTGCCTTTCCTACTGACTTTGTAGTGCTGGAAATGGAGGAGCACAAGACTGCAACTCTGATTCTAGAAAGACCTTTCCTAGCAACTGGACGAACTCTCATTAATGTCCAAAAAGGGGAAGTGACTCTGAGAGTCAATGAGGATGAGTTCAAGTTAAATGTTGTCAAAGCTATGCAGTATCTAGACATGTCAAATGACTGCATGAGCATTGATATTATCGACTCCCTGGTGAAAGAGGTCAATATGACTGAAAGTCTTGAATCAGAGCTAGAGGACATCTTTAAAGATGTTCAGCCTGATCTGGAGGAATCAGAGGAAAAACCTCCTAAACCCGAGCTCAAACCACTACCACCATCCCTGAAATATGCATTTCTGGGAGAGGGTGACACTTTTCCAGTGATCATAAGCTCTGCTTTAAATCCACAAGAAGAGAAAGCACTAATTCAAGTGCTAAGGACACACAAGACAGCTCTTGGGTGGTCCATAAGTGACCTTAAGGGCATTAGCCCAGCAAGATGCATGCACAAGATCCTATTGGAGGATGATGCTAAGCCAGTGGTTCAACCACAGAGGCGGCTAAATCCAGCCATGAAGGAAGTGGTGTAGAAAGAGGTCACTAAGTTACTAGAGGCTAGGATTATTTATCCTATTTCTGATAGCCCCTGGGTGAGCCCTGTCCACGTTGTCCCCAAGAAGGGAGGCATGACAGTGGTTCATAATAAAAAGAATGAACTGGTTCCTACAAGAACAGTTACAGGGTGGCGTATGTGTATTGACTACAGAAGGCTCAATACAGCCACCCGAAAGGATCACTTTCCTTTACCATCCATAGACCAGATGCTAGAGAGACTAGCAGGTCATGAATATTACTGCTTTTTGGATGGCTATTCAGGTTACAACCAAATTGCAGTGGATCCTCAAGACCAAGAGAAAACAACATTCACATGTCCTTCTGGAGTATTTGCCTACAGAAGGATGCCTTTTGGTCTGTGCAATGCACCTGTAACCTTTCAAAGATGCATGCTCTCTATTTTCTTTGATATGGTGGAAAAATTTCTAGAAGTCTTCATGGATGACTTTTCAGTATTTGGAGACTCATTCAGCTCCTGTCTTGACCATTTAGCACTTGTTCTGAAAAGATGCCAAGAGACCAACCTAGTTCTAAACTGGGAAAAATGTCACTTCATGGTGACTGAAGGAATTGTCCTTGGGCATAAAATTTCAAACAAGAGAATAGAGGTGGATCAAGCTAAAGTGGAAGTAATTGAAAAATTACCACCACCTGCCAATGTAAAGGAAATCAGAAGCTTTCTGGGACATGCAGGATTCTACAGGAGGTTTATAAAGGATTTTTCAAAAATTGCAAAACCTCTGAGCAATCTGCTAGCTGCTGACACTCCATTTGTATTTGACACAAAGTGTCTGCAAGCGTTTCAAACCCTGAAAGCTAAGCTGGTCACAGCACCAGTCATCTCTGCACCAGACTGGACATTACCATTCAAACTAATGTGTGATGCCAATGACCATGCCATTGGTGCAGTGTTGGGACAAAGGCATAACAATCTTCTACACGTCATTTACTATGCCAGTCGTGTTCTAAATGACGCACAGAAGAATTACACAACCACAGAAAAAGAGCTGCTAGCAGTGGTTTATGCCATTGGCAAGTTTAGATCCTATTTAGTAGGATCAAAAGTGATTGTGTACACTGACCATGCTGCTCTTAAATATTTACTCACAAAGCAGGATTCAAAACCCAGGCTCATAAGATGGGTGTTGCTTCTGCAAGAGTTTGATATAGAAATAAGAGACAGAAAAGGGACAGAGAACCAGGTAGCTAATCACTTGTCCCAGATAGAACCAGTAGCTGGGGCGTCCCTCCCTTCTACTGAGATCTCTGAGACCTTTTCAGATGAGCAACTCTTTGCCATTCAAGAAGCACCATGGTTTGCAGACATTGCAAATTATAAAGCTGTGAGGTTCATACCCCAGGAGTACAGCAGGGTGCAAAAGAAAAAACTAATTTCTGATGCAAAGTACTACTTGTGGGATGAACCATATCTCTTTAAGAGATGTGCAGACGGAATGATCCGCAGATGCGTCCCTAGAAAGGAGGCATAGAAGATCCTGTTGCATTGCCATGGATCACAGTATGGAGGATATTTCTAAAGTGAGCGCACAGCCAGTAAAGTCCTCCAATGTGGCTTCTACTGGCCTACTCTCTATAGAGATGCCCGAGAGTTTGTGCATAACTGTGACAGTTGCCAAAGAGCTGGCAACTTACCTCATGGTTACGCCACGCCTCAACAAGGGATCTTAGAGATTGAGTTGTTTGATGTATGGGGTATTGACTTCATGGGTCCTTTCCCACCATCATACTCAAACATTTACATTCTGGTGGCAGTAGACTACGTATCTAAATGGGTGGAGGCAATTGCCACACCCACTAATGATACCAAGACTGTGCTGAAGTTCCTCCAGAAACATATTTTCAGCAGATTTGGTGTTCCCAGAGTACTAATCAATGATGGGGGCACCCATTTCGGCAATAAACAACTTTACTCTGCTATGGTCCGATATGGAATTAGCCACAAAGTAGCAACTCCGTATCATCCACAGAAAAATGGGCAGGCTGAAGTCTCTAATAGAGAGCTAAAAAGAATCCTGGAACGGACTGTAATTGCCCGTAGAAAGGATTGGGCAAAGAGCTTGGATGATGCTCTGTGGGCATACAGAACAGCATTCAAGACTCCTATAGGAACCTCTCCATACCAGCTTGTCTATGGCAAGGCCTGTCATCTACCCGTGGAACTGGAACATAAAGCCTACTGGACAACCAGATTCCTAAACCTAGATGCTAAGTTAGCTAGTGAGAAAAGATTGCTCCAGCTAAATGAGCTAGAGGAGTTCAGACTCCATGCTTTTGAAAATGCAAAAATTTATAAGAAAAAAGTAAAAAAGTGGCATGACAAGAAATTGTCATCCAGAGTCTTTGAGCCAGGGCAAAAAGTTCTGCTGTTCAACTCTAAGCTCAGATTATTCCCTGGGAAATTAAAATCCCGGTGGAGGGGACCATATGTGATTACAGGAGTGTCACCATATGGATATGTTGAGCTTCAAGATATTGATTCTGACAAAAAGTTCATTGTTAATGGACAAAGAATCAAACATTATCTTGAAAGCAATTTTGAGCAAGAATGCTCAAAACTGAGGATTGAATGAAGCTCAGTAAAGGTCCAACTAAAGACAATAAAGAAGCGCTTGCTGGGAAGCAACCCAGCCATTAGCAGGTTATTTGTTTTAATTAATACTTGTAGAAATTTGATATACATTTTCTTCAAAGGTTAATCATCAAAATTGAAGGAATTCACAGAGTTACAGAAGGATTCAGTGCAAAAAGCAGAGAAAAGGAGCTTGCTGACAAGAAAATGCCAGTAAAGGGCATTTTGGGCGTTAAACGCCAGAATGGGTACCATTCTGGGCATTTAATGCCAGTAAAGGTACCATTTTGGGCGTTAAACGCCAGAATGGGTACCATTCTGGGCGTTTAACGCCAGAATTGCAGCATCCTGGGCGTTCAGCAAAATGCCCAGTGATAAAGGGGTTTCTGGCGTTTCATGCCAGCCAGGGTACCTGGCTGGGCGTTAAACGCCCATAATGGCCAACAATTGGGCGTTAAACGCCAGAATGGATACCATTTTGGGCGTTTAACGCCAGAAAGGCAGGGGAGGAGATTTTGTTTCCAAATTCAAATTTTTCAAATTTTCATGTTTTAACTCATAATTTTCTGCATAAACATGTTTCAAACTTTCATTATTCACCCTCAATTTTCAAAAATTCAACAATTCTCTAAATCTCTTTTCAATTTTCTTTCAAATCCTTCCCAAATCTTCTTCAAAAACTCAAGTATCTTTTCAATTTCTTTTCAAATCTTTTCAAACCCATCATATCATCTCTTATTTCTTAGATGCATAACCAAATTATTAGATTTAACCTCTTTATATCTTTTTCAATTGAAAATCTCATCTTTTTCATATCATGATTTTATTTTCTTCCACCAATCATATCTCTATGGCATATCTCTTTCAAAATTTTCGAAATCCCTCCCCTCCTCTTATAAATACACATTCGGCCATCCCCTCCTCTCCAACATTCGAATTTGCCTCTTCTTCTCTCTCTCCCATTTCCTTTCTTTTGCTTGAGGGCAAGCAAACCTCTAAGTTTGGTATGTTTTTCCGTGATCACTGAGCTAAGAATCATCAAGATCATGGCACCTAAGGGAAAACAAACCAAATCAAGAGGCAAGAAAGAGAATACTCCAAAGAGTCTTTGGAATCAAGAGAGGTTCCTAACCAAAGAACATGCAGACCATTACCACAAAATAATGGGCCTGAGGTCAGTGATCCCGGAAGTTAAATTCAATCTGCAAGAAGATGAATATCCAAAGATCCAAGAGCAAATCCGAAATAGAGGATGGGAAATTCTAGCTAATCCTGAAACAAAGGTTGGAAGAAACATGGTTCAGGAATTCTACTCAAATTTGTGGCTAACAAATAAGCAGAGCATAACTGGAACCGCCTTTCATACCTACCGAACCATGGTCAGAGGGAGACTTATTTACTTCCATCTGGACAAAATAAGAGAGGTCTTCAAACTGCCTCAACTACAAGATGATCCAGAATCCTTTAATAGGAGAATGGTGAGAGTAGATAAGGGGTTGGATCAAGTTCTAGAGGACATATGCCTCCCAGGAACTAAGTGGATAACCAATTCAAAAGGTGTCCCAAACCAACTCAAGAGAGGAGATCTCAAACCAGTTGCAAGAGGCTGGTTGGACTTCATTGGGCGTTCTATATTGCCTACTAGCAATCGCTCTGAGGTCACTGTCAAAAGAGCAGTGATGATTCATTGTATTATGCTTGGAAAAGAAGTGGAGATTCATCATCTAATTTCTTGTGAGATTTACACAATTGCAAACAAGAACTCCATTGAAGCCAAAATGGCCTACCCAAGCTTAATTTCTCTGCTATGTAACGATGCTGGGGTGAGGATGGGAGTAGATGAATTCATCCCAATCGAACACCCAATCACCAAGAAGTCAATGGAAGGTTAAGTGCAAGACAACTCCATAAAAAGGAGGGCGCAGGAGTTCCTCCTAGAAATTCCTGAAATTGACTACTGGACCCGCCTAGAAGCATCTGTTACCAAGCTGCAAGAAGCTATGGAACAACTTAAGGAAGAACAGCAGAATCAAAACTGCATGCTCTGCAAACTGCTGAAGGAACAGGAGAAGCAGGGGCGTGAGCTACAGGAGCTGAAGCGCCAGAAGCTCTCCCTTGAAGGACCAAGCACCCCACAGATTGAGGGAGCATCCACTTCTCAAAATCAAGGTTGTTGAGTCCTAACTCTGTGATAACCTTTATTATTAAAAGTCATTTATTTTTCTGTTTTTTAATTTTCTGTCTTCTATTATTA
Organism: Arachis hypogaea; assembly: GCF_003086295.3. Lineage (NCBI taxonomy): Eukaryota > Viridiplantae > Streptophyta > Magnoliopsida > Fabales > Fabaceae > Arachis > Arachis hypogaea. Next base: position 57,451,708 of record NC_092046.1, read on the forward strand.
TTGGTTTCCTCTTATATTTATTTTTGGGTCTTATTGTCATTCCATGATTAATAAAATTTAAAGTTTATGTCTTAAAGCTATGAATGTCCTATGAATCCATCACCTTTCTTAAATAAAAAGTGTTTTTAATTGAAAAAGAAAAAGAAGTACATGAATTTCAAATTTTAAAACAGTTTAATTATTTTGATGTGGTGGCAATACTCTTGTTTTCTGAATGAATGCTTGAACAGTGCATATGTTTGAATTTGTTGTTTATGAATGTTAAATTGTTGGCTCTTGAAAGAATGATGGAAAAGGAGAAATGTTATTGATAATCTGAAAAATCAAAAAATTTGATTCTTGAAGCAAGAAAAAGCAGTGAATAGAAAAAAAAAAGAGGATGATATGCGAAAAAAAAAGAGAGAGAGAAAGAAAGAAAAAGCAAGCAGAAGAAGCCAATAGCCCTTTAAACCAAAAGGCAAGGGTAATAAAAAGGATCCAAGGCTTTGAGCATCAGTGGATAGGAGGGCCCTCAGGAATAAAATCCTGGCCTAAGCGGCTAAACCAAGCTGTCCCTAACCATGTGCTTGTGGCGTGAAGGTGTCAAGTGAAAACTTGAGACTGAGCGGTTAAAGTCATGGTCCAAAGCAAAAAGAGTGTGCTTAAGAGCTCTGGACACCTCTAATTTGGGACTCTAGCATAGCTGAGTCACAATCTGAAAAGGTTCACCTAGTTATGTGTCTGTGGCATTTATGTATCCGATGGTAATACTGGAAAATAAAATGCTTAGGGTCACGGCCAAGACTCATAAAGTTGCTGTGTTCAAGAATCAACATACTTAACTAGGAGAATCAATAACACTATCTGGATTCTGAGTTCCTATAGAAGCCAATCATTCTGAACTTCAAAGGATAAAGTGAGATGCCAAAACTGTTTAGAGGCAAAAAGCTAAAAGCCCCGCTCATCTAATTAATACTGATCTTCATAGATGTTTTTGGAATTCATTGTATATTCTTTTCTTTTCATCCTATTTGATTTTCAGTTGCTTGGGGACAAGCAACAATTTAAGTTTGGTGTTATGATGAGCGGATAATTTACACGCTTTTTGGCACTATTTTTAGTATGTTTTTAGTATATTTTAGTTAGTTTTTATTATATTTTTATTAGTTTTTATTTAAAATTCACTTTTTTGGACTTTACAATGAGTTCGTGTGTTATTCTATGATTTCAGGTATTTTCTGGCTGAAATTGAGGGACCTGAGCAAAAATATGATTCAGAGGCTGAAAAAGGACTGCAGATGCTGTTGAATTCTGACCTCCCTGCACTTGAAGTGGATTTTCTGGAGCTACAGAAGCCCAATTAGCGCGCTCTCAATTGTGTTGGAAAGTAGACATTCTGTGCTTTCCAGAAATATATAATAGTTTATACTTTGCCCGATATTTGATGGCCCAAACTGGCGTTTCAAGTCAGCATAGAAATTCTCGCGTCAAAACGCCAGAACTGGCATAAAAGCTGGAGTTAAATGCCCAAACTGGTATAAAAGCTGGCGTTTAACTACAAGAAATGTCTCTACACATGAAAGCTCCAATGCTCAGCCCAAGCACACACCAAGTGGGCCCCGGAAGTGGATTTTTACACTAAACACCCTAGCTTACTCATTTTCTGTAACCCTAGGCTACTAGTTTTCTATAAATAGGACCTTTTGCTATTGTATTTGGACGGCATGACATTCTACACATTTCATATTGTATCTTCTATGGCATGAGTCTCTAAACCCCATTGCTGGGGGTGAGGAGATCTGCTGTTCTTCATGAATTAATGCAATTACTATTGTTTTCCATTCTATCACGCTTGCTTCTATTCTAAGATATTCATTCGTACTTCAACCTGATGAATGTGATGATCCGTGACACTCATCATTATTCTCACCTATGAACGCGTGCCTGACAACCACCTCCGTTTTACATGCAATGAAGCTTGAATGTGTATCTCTTGGGTTTCTAATCTAAGATTGGAACCTTCGTGGTATAGGCTAGAATTACTGGCGGCCATTCCTGAGATCCGGAAGTCTAAACCTTGTCTGTGGTATTCCGAGTAGGATCTGGGAAGGGATGACTATGACGAGCTTCAAACTCACGAGTGTTGGGCGTGTGATAGATGCAAAAGGATCAATAGATCCTATTCCAACATGATCGAGAACCGAAAGCTAATTAGCCGTGCGGTGACAGCGCATTTGGAACATTTTCACTGAGAGGACGGGAAGTAGCCATTGACAACGGTGATGCCCAACATAAAGCTTGCCATGGAAGGAGCCTTGCGTGCATGAAGAAGAAGACAGTAGGAAAGCAGAGATTCAGAAGACAAAGCATCTCCAAAACCTCAACCTGTTCTTCATTACTGCATAACAAGTATTTATTTCATGTTCTTTTACTTTTTACAATTAAATCTGAGAATTATTGATATCCTGACTAAGAGATACAAGATAACCATAGCTTGCTTCAAGCCGACAATCTCTGTGGGATCGACCCTTACTCACGTAAGGTATTACTTGGACGATCCCACGGAGATTGTTGGCTTGAAGCAAGCTATGGTTATCTTGTAACTCTTAGTCAGGATATAATATCAATAATAATTTTTAGTTTGAATTGTAAAAAGTAAAAGAGCAGAACACAAATAATACTTGTTACGCAGTAATGGAGAATATGTTGGAGTTTTGGAGATGCTTTGTCTTCTGAATTTCAGCTTTTCTCTTGTATTCCTCTTCCCTCATGCATGAAAAAGTGCAAAGTTCCTTCCATGGCAAGCTCTATGTAAGGTGTCACCGTTGTCAATGGCTACTTCCCATCTTCTCTGTGAAAATGGTCCAAATGCTCTGTCACAGCACGGCTAATCATCTGAAAGTTCTCGATCATACTGGAATAGGATTTACTATCCTTTTGCGTCTGTCACTACGCCCAGCACTCACGAGTTTGAAGCCCGTCACAGCCATCCAATCCCAGAATCCTACTCGGAATACCACAGACAAGGTTTAGACTTTCCGGATTCTCATGAATGCCGCCATCAATCTAGCTTATTCCACGAAGATTCTGATTAAGAAATCTAAGAGATAATCATTCATTCTAATGTGGAACGGAGGTGGTTTTTAGACACATGTTCATGGATTGAGGAAGGTGATGAGTGTCACGGATCATCACCCTCTCCATAGTTAAGCACGAATGAGTATCTTAGAGAGGAACACGCATGTTTGAATGGAAAACATAAGTACTTGCATTAATTCATCGAGACGCTGCAGAGCTCCTCACCCCCAACAATGGGGTTTAGAGACTCATGCTGCCAAAAGGTATAAATTTCAGATCTAAAATGTCATGAGATAAAAATTAAATCTCTAAAAGTTGTTTAAATACTAAACTAGTAACCTAGGTTTACAGAAAATGAGTAAACTATGATAGATAGTGCAGAAATCCACTTCTGGGGCCCACCTGGTGTGTGCTGGGGCTGAGACTAAAGCTTCTCACGTGCCTGGGCTGTTTTGGGCGTTCAACGCCAGGCTGTAACCTGTTTCTGGCGTTGAACTCCAACTTGTAACGTGTTTCTAGCGCTGGACGCCAGACTGCAACATGGAACTGGCGTTGAACGCCAATTTACGTCGTTTATCCTTGAGCAAAGTATGGACTATTATATATTGCTGGAAAGCCCTGGATGTCTACTTTCCAACGCAATTAGAAGCGCGTCAATTGGACTCCTGTACCTCCAGAAATTCCATTCCGAGTGCAGAGAGGTCAGGATCCAACAGCATCAGCAGTCCTTTTTCAGCCTGAATCAGATTTTTGCTCAGCTCCCTCAATTTCAGCTAGAAAATACCTGAAATTACAGAAAAACACACAAACTCATAGTAAAGTACAAAAATATGAATTTTTCCTAGAAACTAATGAAAATAAACTAAAAACTAACTAAAACATACTAAAACTATATGAAATTAACCCCAAAAAGCGTATAAAATATCCGCTCATCACAACACCAAACTTGAACTGTTGCTTGTCTCCAAGCAACTAGACAAATAAAATAGAATACAAATGAGTCAAGAAACAATAATATCTTAGAGTTTTTGAGTGAAGCTCAGATTCTAATTAAATGAGCGGGGCTAGTAGCTTTTTGCTTCCGAACAGTTTTGGCATCTCACTTTATCCATTGAAGCTCAGAATGATTGGCATCTGTAGGAACTTAGAATTCAGATAGTGTTATTGATTCTCCTAGTTCAGTATGTTGATTCTTGAACACAGCTACTTTTATGAGTCTTGGCCGTGGCCCTAAGCACTTTGTTTTCCAGTATTACCACCGGATACATAAATGCCACAGACACATAATTGGGTAAACCTTTTCAGATTGTGACTCAGCTTTGCTAAAGTCCCCAATTAGAGGAGTCCAGGGTTCTTAAGCACACTCTTCTTTTTGCTTTGGACCTTGACTTTAACCGCTCAGTCTCAAGTTTTCACTTGACACCTTCACGCCACAAGCACATGGTTAGGGACAGCTTGGTTTAGCCGCTTAGACCAGGATTTGATTCCCTTAGGCCCTCCTATCCACTGATGCTCAAAGTCTTGGATCCTTTTTATTACCCTTGCCTTTTGGTTTTAAGGGTTATTGGCTTTTTCTGCTTGCTTTTTTTTTTTTTGCAAGCTTTGTATTCACTGCTTTTTCTTGCTTCAAGAATCATTTTTATGATTTTTCAGATTACTAATAACATGTCTCATGTTTATCATTCATTCAAGAGCCAACATATTTAACATTCAAGAACATCAAATTTCAAAGACATATGCACTGTTCAAGCATTCATTCAGAAGGCAGAAAGCATTACCACCACATGTAATTAATCAGAATTTCTTGTATTAAAAACTCGAAAAATATTGCCTCCTTATCCTAAAGAAAATCTTCTATTTTATTCATGTTTAATGATGATGAGAAAAATAAATTATAGCTTAATTGGAGATAAAATAACTACTAATTACCACTATAACTACTAAGGTAGAACTCAAATAAGAACAATTATCACAGAGTTAAGGCTAAGATTAGGGCTCAACAACCTTGAGTTTGGGATGTGGATGTTCCTCTGGTCTGTGGAGTGCTTGGTCCTTCAAGAGATAACATCTGACGCTTTAGTTCCTTTAAGTCACGCCCTTGCTCTTCTTGTTCCCTAAGCAGTTTGCAGAGCATACTGTTTTGATTTTGCTGTTCTTCCTTTATTTGGTCCATAGATTCTTGCAACTTGGTAACAGATGCTTCAAGCTGTTCCCAATATTCAAATTGAGGGACTTCTGGGAGGAATTCTTGCGCCCTCCTCTTGGTGGGGTCATCCTGCATTTGTTGTTTTTTCATTGTGATTTTAGTGATTGGTTGCTCTACTGAGATATACTTTGTTATTCCCATCTTTACTCCAGCATCTTTGCAAAACATAGAGATTAAGCTTGGAGAAGCCAACATGGCATCCTTGGAGTTCTTGTTAGCAAGTATGTAAAATTCAGATGGGATCAGTTGATGAACTTCTACTTCTTTTCCCAACATAATGCAATGGATCATCACTGCTCTTTTAACAGTGACTTCAGAACGGTTGCTTGTGGGCAATATAGAACGCCCAATGAAGTCCAGCCAACCTCTGGCGACTGGTTTGAGATCTTCTCTCTTGAGTTGATTTGGGACACCCTTGCTGCTAGTGGTCCACCTGGCTCCAGGGATGCATATATCTTCTAGAATCTTATCCAGGCCCTTGTTTGTTCTCATCATTCTCCTATTGAAGGAGTCTAGGTCATCTTTCAGCTGAAGTAGCTTAAAGATCTCCCTGATTTTGTCAGGGTGGATGTGAACAATCTTTCCTCTGACCAAAGTTCGATAGTCATAGAGGGCAGTTCCAGATATTCTCTGCCTGTCTGTTTGCCACAGATTAGCGTAGAATTCCTAAACCATATTCCTTCCCACTTTAGTTTTAGGAATAGCTAGGACTTCCCAGTTCCTGTTTCGAATCTGCTCTTGGATCTCCGGATATTCATCTTCTTTCAGATCGAACTTGACTTCCGGGATCACTGATCTTAGACCCATTATTTTGTAGTAATGGTCTGAATGCTCTTTGGTTAAGAACCTTCCTTGATTCCAAAGTGGTTTTGGAATGCTCTCTTTCTTGCCTCTTAGAGTGGGTTATTTTCCTTTAGGAGCCATGATCTTAGTGGGTATGGTTTAGTGATCACGGATAAACACACCAAACTTAGAGGTTTGCTTGTCCTCAAGCAAAAGAAAGAAAGGAGAGGGATAGATGGAGAGCGAGTGTTGAATGGTGGGTGAGAGGAGGGAGGCCGAATGTGTTTTTAAAAAGGAGGGGGTGGGTTTTCAAAAATAGGGAGAAAGATAAGATAGAATATATGATTTAAAAAGAAATAAGTATGATAAGAAAAGATATAATTTAAAATTGAAGAGATATGAAAGATATTTGAAAAAGATAAATTTGGATTTTTGAAAAAGATAATATGGAGATTTTAAAAAAAAGATATTGATTAGTTGAAAAGATTTTAGAATGAAAAGAGATAGATTTGTTTTGAAAATTTGAAAAAGAGTTGAATTGGATTGAAAAAAAGATTTGTGCTTATAGATTAAGATACATTTGATATTTTAAAGTAGGGTTTTTAGAAATTAGGGATTTTAGAAATCAGGGTTTGTAACATGTTTATGCAAGAAATCATGAAAATTAAAATTAAAATGAAAAATATGAAGTAAAAACGAATTTACCTCCTCCCCACCATCCTGGCGTTTGAACGCCCAAACGCTGCATGTTTTGGGCGTTCAATGCCCAAATGCTGTTTCTCCTGGGTGTTCAACGCCCAGCTGTTGCTTCTTTCTGGCGTTCAACGCCAGGAACTCCTTTGTCACTGGCCATTTTTCTGAACGCCCAGGACGCTGTAAATCTGGCGTTAAACGCCCAGAAAGAGCTTCTTTCTGGCGTTCAACGCCCAGAAGATGCTTCTTTCTGGCGTTTAACGCCCAGATGGCTATCCTTACTGGCGTTCAATGCCCAGTGGATGCTTCTTTTGGGCGTTGAACGCCCAAAACAGACTTTTACTGGCGTTTTCTTGCCAATGAGCTCTTTTTCTCTATTTTGTGTCCAGGATCCTTCTGTAACCCTGTGAACTTATACAATTGCTTCTTTACTTTAGTATCAATGAACTTTATATAAACAAATAAAATCAAGAATAGGGCAAAATGCTTAGAGGAAGTGATGCCCCATGGCTGGATTGCCTCCCAGCAAGCGCTTCTTTATTGTCTTTAGCTGGACCTTGCAGAGTTTTTAATCTAGCCTCAGCCTTGAGCACTCTTGCTCAACATTGCCTTCAAGATAGTGCTTGATTCTCTGTCCATTAACAATGAACTTCTTATCAGAATCAATGTCTTGAAGCTCCACATATAGTCCCCTCCATCGGGATTTCAGTTTTCCGGGGAATAGCCTGAGACTAGAGTTAAATAGCAGAACCTTTTGTCCTGGTTCAAAGACTCTAGATGACAGCTTTCTGTCATGCCACCTTTTTTATTTTTCTTTATACAGCTTGGCATTTTCGAAAGCAGTGAATCTGAATTCCTCTAGCTCATTCAGCTGGAGCAATCTTTTTTCTCCAGCTAATTTGGCATCAAAGTTTAGGAATCTGGTTGCCCAGTAGGCTTTATGTTCCAGTTCCACGGGCAGGTGACAAGCCTTACCATACACAAGTTGGTACGGAGAGGTTCCTATAGGAGTCTTGAATGCTGTTCTGTAAGCCCACAGAGCATCATCCAAGCTTCGTGCCCAATCCTTTCTACGGGTACTTACAGTCCGTTCCAAGATTCTTTTTAGTTCTCTGTTAGAAACTTTAGCTTGTCCATTTGTCTGCGGATGATATGGAGTTGCCACCTTATGGCAAATCCCATACCGGACCATGGCAGAGTAAAGCTGTTTGTTGCAGAAGTGAGTGCCCCCATCACTGATTAGTACCCTAGGGACACCAAACCTGCTGAATATATGTTTCTGGAGGAACTTCAGTACTGTTTTAGTATCATTGGTGGGTGTGGCAATGGCCTCTACCCATTTTGATACATAGTCAACTGCCACCAGAATATAAGTGTTTGAGTATGATGGTGGAAAAGGGCCTATGAAATCAATACCCCATACATCAAACAACTCAATCTCCAAGATTCCTTGTTGAGGCATGGCGTAACTGTGAGGCAAGTTACCAGCTCTCTGGCAACTATCACAGTTACGTACAAACTCTCGGGAATCTCTGTAGAGTGTAGGCCAGTAGAAGCCACATTGGAGGACCTTGGTGGCTGTCCGCTCACCTCCGAAATGACCTCCGTATTGTGACCCATGGCAATGCCATAAGATCCTTTGTGCTTCTTCTTTAGGCACACATCTACGGATTATGCCGTCTGCACATCTCTTAAAGAGATAGGGTTCATCCCACAAGTAGTACTTTGCATCAGTAATTAATTTTTTCTTTTGTTGCCTGCTGTACTCCTTGGGTATGAGCCTTGCAGCTTTATAGTTTGCAATGTCTGCAAACCATGGTATTTCCTGAATGGCAAATAAATGCTCATCCAGAAAGGTTTCAGAGATCTCAATAGCGGGGGAGGACGCCCCTTCCACTGGTTCTATCCGGGATAGATGGTCAGCCACTTGGTTCTCTGTCCCTTTTCTGTCTCTTATCTCTATATCAAACTCTTGCAGAAGCAACACCCATCTTATGAGTCTGGGTTTTGAATCCTGCTTTGTGAGTAGATATTTAAGAGCAGCATGATCAGTGTACACAATCACTTTTAATCCTACTAAGTATGATCTAAACTTGTCAATGGCATAAACCACTGCAAGCAATTCTTTTTCTGTGGTTGTGTAATTTTTCTGGGCATCATTCAAAACACGGCTAGCATAATAAATGACATGCAGAAGCTTGTCATGCCTCTGCCCCAGTACTGCACCAATAGCGTGATCACTGGCATCACACATCAATTCGAATGGTAATGTCCAGTCTGGTGCAGAGATAACTGGTGCTGTGACCAGCTTAGCTTTCAGAGTTTCAAACGCCTGCAGACACTCTGTGTCAAACACAAATGGCGTGTCAGCAGCTAGCAGGTTGCTTAGAGGTTTTGCAATTTTTGAAAAATCCTTTATAAACCTCCTATAGAATCCTGCATGCCGCAGAAAGCTTCTGATTGCCTTAACATTGGCAGGTGGTGGTAATTTTTCAATTACCTCTATTTTAGCTTGATCAACCTCTATTCCCTTGTTTGAAATTTTATGCCCAAGGACAATCCCTTCAGTCACCATAAAGTGACATTTTTCCCAGTTTAAAACCAGGTTGGTCTCTTGGCATCTTTTCAAAACCAGTGTCAATTGATCAAGACAGGAGATGAATGAGTCTCCATATACTGAGAAGTTATCCATGAAGACTTCCAAAAATTTTTCCACCATATCAGAGAAAATAGAGAGCATGCATCTCTGAAAGGTTGCAGGCGCATTACACAGCCCAAAAGGCATCCTTCTGTAAGCAAATACTCCAGATGGACATGTGAATGCTGTTTTCTCTTGTTCCTGGGGATCTACTGCAATTTGGTTGTAGCCTGAATAGCCATCCAAAAAGTAGTAATAATTATGACCTGCTAGTCTTTCTAGCATTTGGTCTATGAATGGTAAAGGAAAATGATTCTTTCTGGTGGCTGTATTGAGCCTTCTGTAATCAATACACATGCGCCACCCTGTAACTGTTCTTGTAGGAACCAGTTCATTTTTTTCATTATGAACCACTGTCATGCCTCCCTTTTTGGGGACAACTTAGACAGGGCTCACCCAGGGGCTATCAGAAATAGGATAAATAATCCCAGCCTCCAATAATTTGGTGACCTCTTTCTGCACCACTTCCTTCATGGCTGGATTTAGCCGCCTCTGTGGTTGAACCACTGGCTTAGCATTGTCCTCCAATAAGATCTTGTGCATGCATCTAGCTAGGCTTATGCCCTTAAGGTCACTTATGGACCACCCAAGAGCTATCTTGTGTGTCCTTAGCACTTGAATTAGTGCTTTCTCTTCCTGTGGATTTAAAGCAGAGCTTATGATCACTGGAAAAGTATCACCTTCTCCTAGAAACGCATATTTCAGGGATGGTGGTAATGGTTTGAGCTCGGGTTTAGGAGGTTTTTCCTCTCCCTGAGGAAATTTCAGAGGCTCTTTCAATTCCTCTGAATCCTCTAGGTCAGGCGGAACATCTTTAAAAATGTTTTCCAGCTCTGATTCGAGACTCTCAGCCATGTTGATCTCCTCCACCAGAGAGTCAATGAGATCAACTTTCATGCAGTCTTTTGGTGTGTCTGGATGCTGCATGGCATTGACAGCATTCAACTTAAACTCATCCTCATTGACTCTCAGGGTTATTTCCCCCTGTTGGACGTCAATGAGAGTTCGTCCAGTTGCTAGGAAAGGTCTTTCTAGAATAAGAGTAGCACTCTTGTGCTCCTCCATTTCCAGCACAACAAAGTCAGTGGGAAAGGCGAATGGCCCAACCCTGACAATCATGTCCTCAATCATGCCTGATGGGTATTTAATGGAGCCATCAGCAAGTTGGAGACATATCCGGGTTGGTTTAACTTCTTCAGTTAAACCAAGCGTTTTGATGGTGGATACAGGTATTAGGTTGATGCTTGCCCCAAGATCACATAGGGCTGTCTTGGTGAAATTACCCTCTAATATGCATGGTATCAGAAAGCTTCCGGGATCTTTAAGCTTTTCAGGAAAGCTTTTCAGAATGACTGCACTGCATTCTTCAGTGAGGAGAACTCTTTCAGTTTCTCTCCAATCCTTCTTATGACTTAAGATCTCTTTCATGAACTTCACATAAGAAGGTATTTGCTCAAGTGCCTCTGCAATCAGAATCTTAATTTCAAGAGTTCTGAGATAATCTGCAAAGCGAGCAAATTGCTTATCCTGCTCCTCTTGGCGGAGTTTTTGAGGATAAAGTATCTTGGCTTTATATTCTTCAACCTTGGTTGCTGCAAGTTTATTTCCTACAGAAATGGTTGAAGAAGCCTTTTTAGAGGGGTTGTCATCAGCACTTGTGTGTGTCTGATCCCTCACTGGCATTTGAGTGCTAGAGTTAGAAGCTGGAGTGACGTTAGACGCCAACTCCTCATCTGTTCCTGGTGTCTGAACGCCAGAGCTGTGCTTCTTTTGGGCATTCAACGCCAGTTCCTTGCTTGTTTCTGGCGTTGAACGCCAGTCCTGAGCATGGTCTGGGCGTTCAGCGCCAGCCTTCCACCCAATTTCTGGCATTTTAACGCCAGAATTATTTTTTCCTGGGCTCTTACTGTCCTCAGATGGATTTTGGGTGGTTTGCTCATTTCTTGGCTTCCTGCTGCCTTGAGGTGGGGTATTTAATATTTTCCCACTTCTTAATTGAACTGCTTGGCATTCTTCTGTTATTTGTTTTGACAGCTGCTGTTTTGTTTGCTTCAATTGTTCTTCCATATTTATATTAGTCATCCTTGTCTCTTGTAGTCTTTCTTTGAATTCAACTAACTGTTGTGTTAGAAAGTCCAATTGCTGATTGAATTCAATAGCTTGTTCAAATGCTGATTTTTGGCAACTGTATCAATGAGCTCTTGAGCTTCTTCAATTGTCTTTCTCATGTGGATAGATCCACCAGCTGAGTAATCTAGAGACATCTGAGCTCTTTCTGCAAGCCCATAATAGAAGATGTCTAACTGAACCCACTCTGAAAATATTTCAGAGGGGCATTTTCTTAGCATCTCTCTGTATCTCTCCCAGGCATCATAAAGAGGTTCATTATCTCCTTGTTTAAAGCCTTGGATGTCCAGCCTTAGCTGTGTCATCCGTTTTGGAAGAAAGTATTGATTTAGAAATTTCTCTGTCAGTTGTTTCCATGTCTTTATGCTAGCCTTAGGTTGGTTATTTAACCACCTCTTTGCTTGGTCTTTTACAGCAAATGGAAACAGTAATAATCTGTAAACATCCTGATCTACTTTCTTATCATGTACTGTGTCAGCAATTTGTAAAAACTGTGCCAGAAACTCTGTAGGTTCTTTCTGTGGAAGACCGGAATACTGGCAGCTTTGCTGCACCATGATAATGAGCTGAGAATTCAACTCAAAGCTACTGACTCCAATGGAGGGTATGCAGATACTACTCCCATATGAAGTAGTAGAGGGGTTAGCATATGACCCCAGAGTCCTTCTGGACTGTTCATTTCCACTTAGATCCATGATGGAGAAAGGTAGTTGATGTAGAAAAAAATTATTTTTATTTATTTATTTATTTATTTTGAAAATAAAATAAATTAAAATAAAATAAATAAAAATGGGTGAAGATTTTTGAAAAATGGAGAGAGAGAGAGAGAAAAAAAATGGTTAGGAAGTTTTGAAAAAGATATGGTTGAAAGGATTTGATTTGAAAAAAAAGATTTTGAATTTTGAAAAAAAAATCTGAATTTTAAAAGTAAATTTTGAAAATTTACTTTAAAATAGAGAGAAAAGATATTTTTGAATTTAAAGAGGAAAGAGAAAAACAATAAGATATCACAAGATTTAAAATTTTTAGATCTGATGCTCCTTATTTTCGAAAATTTTGGAGGGAAAACATCAAGGAACACCAAACTTAAAAATTTTAAGATCAAGACACAAGGAAAACTCAAGAACACTTTGAAGATTCACAAGAACACAAGAACATGAAGAAAGAACACCAAACTTAAAATTTTTAGAAAACCAAACTAAAATTTTCGAAAATTATAGAAAGATTAACAAGAAAACACCAAACTTAAAGTTTGGCACAAGATCAAGAAAAATTATTTTTGAAAAAGATTTTTAATAAAACCGGTGCCCAATCATCAAGAACATAAACCAATGCTCTAGCCAATTGAGCTGTAAATGTAACACTTGTTTTGAAGAAGTATTTTTAATAACTAAGAAAAAAAAATTTTTTTTTTGAAAACTAATGTTTTGAAAAGGCACACGAAAAACAAGAAAAGAAACAGAATAAGAAAAAATAAAAACTAATAAAGAAAAATAATATTTTTGAAAAATTTTTGAAAAGAATATAAAAGACTCTGACCCAAAAGACAAAATTTTCCTAATCTAAGCAACAGGATTCACCGTCAGTTGTTCAAACTCAAACAATCCCCGGCAACGGCGCCAAAAACTTGGTGCATGAAATTGGAAATCACAATTCTTCACAAATTCGCACAACTAACCAGCAAGTGCACTGGGTCGTCCAAGTAATACCTTACGTGAGTAAGGGTCGATCCCATGGAGATTGTTGGCTTGAAGCAAGCTATGGTTATCTTGTAACTCTTAGTCAGGATATAATATCAATAATAATTTTTAGTTTGAATTGTAAAAAGTAAAAGAGCAGAACACAAATAATACTTGTTACGCAGTAATGGAGAATATGTTGGAGTTTTGGAGATGCTTTGTCTTCTGAATTTCAGCTTTTCTCTTGTATTCCTCTTCCCTCATGCATGAAAAAGTGCAAAGTTCCTTCCATGGCAAGCTCTATGTAAGGTGTCACCGTTGTCAATGGCTACTTCCCATCTTCTCAGTGAAAATGGTCCAAATGCTCTGTCACAGCACGGCTAATCATCTGGAAGTTCTCGATCATACTGGAATAGGATTTACTATCCTTTTGCATCTGTCACTATGCCCAGCACTCGCGAGTTTGAAGCCCGTCACAGCCATCCAATCCCAGAATCCTACTCGGAATACCACAGACAAGATTTAGACTTTCCGGATTCTTATGAATGCCGCCATCAATCTAGCTTATTCCACGAAGATTCTGATTAAGAAATCTAAGAGATAATTATTCATTCTAATGTGGAACGGAGGTGGTTGTCAGACACATGTTCATGGATTGAGGAAGGTGATGAGTGTCACAGATCATCACCCTCTCCATAGTTAAGCGCGAATGAGTATCTTAGAGAGGAACACGCATGTTTGAATGGAAAACATAAGTACTTGCATTAATTCATCGAGACGCTGCAGAGCTCCTCACCCCCAACAATGGGGTTTAGACACTCATGCTGCCAAAAGGTACTAATTTCAGATCTAAAATGTCATGAGATAAAAATTAAATCTCTAAAAGTTGTTTAAATACTAAACTAGTAACCTAGGTTTACAGAAAATGAGTAAACTATGATAGATAGTGCAGAAATCCACTTCTGGGGCCCACTTGGTGTGTGCTGGGGCTGAGACTAAAGCTTCTCACGTGCCTGGGCTGTTTTGGGCGTTCAACGCCAGGCTATAACCTGTTTCTGGCGTTGAACTCCAACTTGTAACGTGTTTCTGGCGCTGGACGCCGGTGTTGAACGCCAGTTTACGTCATCTATTCTTGAGCAAAGTATGGACTATTATATATTGCTGGAAAGCCCTGGATGTCTACTTTCCAACGCAATTAAAAGCGCGTCAATTGGACTCCTGTAGCTCCAGAAATTCCATTCCGAGTGCAGAGAGGTCAGGATCCAACAGCATCAGCAGTCCTTTTTCAGCCTGAATCAGATTTTTGCTCAACTCCCTCAATTTCAGCCAGAAAATACCTGAAATTATAGAAAAACACACAAACTCATAGTAAAGTCTAGAAATATGAATTTTGCCTTGAAACTAATGAAAATAAACTAAAAACTAACTAAAACATACTAAAACTATATGAAATTAACCCCAAAAAGCGTATAAAATATCCGCTCATCAGTCAACCTAAGGAATTCGAAAATGATGAGTAAATAAAGGAAAAGATTTTTTTTTTGAATTTAATGAGTAAGGAGAAAAACAATAAAATGACACCAAACTTGGAATTTTTAGATCAAAACAAAGAAAACAAATAAGAAAACTTTGAATGTCAAGATGAACACCAAGAGCAAATTTTGAAAATTTTTAAGAAAATAAAAGCACAAAGGATACCAAACTTAAAAATTTTTATACTTTGGACACTAATGATTCGAAAATGCACAAGAAAAACAAGGAAAGACACAAAACAAGAAAAACTAAAAATCAAACAAGGAAAATAAACAAGAACAGCTTGAAGAACAATGAAGAACACAATGCATATATTTTCGAAAATTAAAGAAAAATTAAAACATGCAATAGACCCCAAACTTAAAGCATGAAACTAAATTCAAACAGAAAACTCAAAGGAAAATTAAAGATTAATAAAGAAAAATAAGATTTTTGAAAAGAAAACAAAAGACTCAAATTTAGTGACTTTAAACCAAAAAGGTAAATTTTCCTAATCTAAGCAACAAAATAAACCGTCAGTTGTTCAAACTTGAACAATCCCCGGCAACGGCGCCAAAACCTTGGTGCACAAAATTGTGATCACACATTTCACAACTCCACACAACTAACCAGCAAGTGCATTGGGTCGTCCAAGTAATACCTTACGTGAGTAAGGGTCGATCCCACGGAGATTGTCGGCTTGAAGCAAGCTATGGTTATCTTGTAAATTTAGTTAGGAGGTCAATGATAAAAATGATTTTGTTAAGAAAAGTAAATAACATGAAATAAATGGTACTTGTGATTTAGTAATGAGGAACAGGTTGAGGTTTCGGAGATGCTATGTCGCCTGAATCTCTTCTTTCCTACTATCTTCTTCTCCAAACACGCATGGCTTCCTTCAATGACAAGCTGTATGATCCTCTCGGATGAAAAATACCAGGTACGATTTCTGCACAGCTAATCAACTATCGGATTTCTCGTCTCGGATGAAAAATACCAGGTACATCTACCGCACGGCTAATCATCTGTCGGTTCCCGCTAGCGTCGGAATAGGACCCTTGTCCTTTTGCACACTGTCACTGCGCCCAACATTCGCAAGTTTGAAGCTCTTCACAGTCATCCCTTTCCAGATCCTACTCGGAATACCACAGACAAGGTTTAGACTTTCCAGATCCCAGGAATGCTGCCAATTGGTTCTAGCCTCTACCACAAAGGTTCTAATCTCACGGACTCGGTCCGTGGATTAGAAACCCAAGAGATACACACTCAAGCTGTCGCCCAATGACTACGTTGAGCTCAGATAGAACGAGAGTGGTTGTCAGGCATGCGTTCATAGATGTGAGAATAATGATGAGTGTCACGGATCATCATATTCTCTATATTGAAGTACGAGTGAGTATCTTAGAATAGAATCAAGCGGGATTGAATGGAAAACAGTAGTAATTGCATTAATCCATTGAAACACAGCAGAGCTCCTCACCCCCACCTATGGGGTTTAGAGACTCATGCTGTAGAAGATACAATATGAAATGTAAAATGTCATGAGTTACAAAATGAATCTCTAAAAGTAGTTTTTATACTAAACTAGTAACTTAGGTTTACAGAAAATGAGTAACTAAGGGCAGATAGTGCAGAAATCCACTTCCGGGGACCACTCGGTGTGTGCTTGGGCTGAGCATTGAAGCTTTCACGTGCATAGGCCATTCATGGAGTTAAACGCCAGCTTGGGTACCAGTTTGGGCGTTTAACTCCAGTTTTGGTGCCAGTTCTGGCGTTTTACTCTAGAAAAAAGGTCTCTAGCTGGCGTTTAACGCCAGTTTGGGCCATCAAATCTCGGGAAAAGTATGAACTATTATATATTTTTGGAAAGACCAAGATGTTTACTTTCCAACGTAATTGAGACCGTGCCAATTGAGCTTCTGTAGCTCCAGAAAATCTATTTCGAGTGTAGGAGGGTCAGAATCCAACAGCATCTACAGTCCTTTCTCAGCCTCTGAATCATATTTTTGCTCAGGTCCCTCAATTTCAGCCAGAAAATACCTGAAATCAAAGAAAAATATACAAACTCATAGTAAAGTCCAAAAATGTGATTTTTGCATAAAAATTAATAAAAATATAATAAAAAGTAACTAAAACATACTAAAAACTATCTAAAAACAATGCCAAAAAGGGTATAAATTATCCGCTCATCAGCCAACTATTCAAAGAGATTGTATAAATTACGCTAGTTCCTATGAAGAATGCCAAAAGCATGGAAGCCTTCAACATATTTCAGCATCAGAATTGCATGTTATAGTTAAGCCATGGCCGTTTAGAGGTTGGGCTTTAGATCTGATCGGTCACATTCACCCACCTTCTTCTAAAGGTCATAAGTTCATTTTGGTTGGTGTTGATTATTTTTCTAAATAGGTAGAGGCTATCCCTTTGAGGGAGGTCAATCACAATGAAATAATTTATTTTATTAGGAGCATATTGTGCATAGATTTGGAATTTCGCAATCTATTACCACTTATCAAGGAACCATGTTTATTGGGAAAAAGGTCATAGAGTATGCCAAGTCTAAGGATATAAAAATGTTTTCTTCTACACCGTATTATGCCCAAGCCAATGGACAAATTGAGGCAGTAAATAAAATTTTGATTTCCTTAATTAAAAAACACATTGGAAGGCAGCCAAGAAATTGGCATCAGACTCTCAGTCAAGTTCTTTCGGCTTACCGAAATTCTCCAAGAGGCTCTACTGGAACCACCCCTTATAAGTTAGTTTACAGTTATGATGCGGTATTGCCAATTGATATTAATTTGCAAAGTATAAGGGTGGCTAGACAAGATGAGATACCATTAGTAGATTATTGGAATTCTTTGTATGATGAGCTCAATGAACTAGATAACGAAAGGTTAAGAGCTTTAGATCGGGTGATTCGACAAAAAGAGATTGTGTCAAAATCATACAACCGCCATGTTAAAGCAAAGATGTTTGCGGTTGGAGATTTAGTTTGGAAAACAATTTTGCCTATAGAAAAAAGTCAAAAGTTATGGTAAGTGGTCTCCAACTTGGGAAAGACCTTATGTGGTTGACAAGATTTATTCTGGAAATGCCTATAAGATTATTGAAGTCGGATCAGGAAGAATAATTCTTTCAATAAAAGGCAAGTATTTAAAAATATATAGGCCAGGTATTCATGAGGAAAACACTCCACATGTTTAAGGATACGAAAATATCCAGTTGAAGTGTCAAGGGATAAAATAAAGAGCTAACTAACATTTGTAATTTAGTTTGTAAAAGCTAACATATCCATGTGACTTCTATCAATTGCAAGTTCCAATGACGATATAAAGCATTAAAGAGTATGAGGCAGATATGTGTCCAAAGCATTAATTTAAAATAGGAGTTAATACAGAAAATAACTTATCATTCCTTAAGTTCAGTACAGTACATGCCAACATATAGAAATAAAAGGTTTAGTGAATAAACTTGTGTAAAGCTAGAAGCATGTCAACAATTGCACAGTTGATTTACTTTGACAGCACTTGAGGCGAATGCACACGAGATGGCATACACCAGTGCAACCTGATATAAACAGATATGAAGGTCATCTCAAATGAAATATAAAAGAGGTCACTATGATATTAATAATTGGTTCAGTGTGAAGTAATATAATAACTTCCCAAAGATAACAAGTGACAACCATTCTACAAGATAAACATAAGGTGCATACAAAGACAAATACCAAAAAAAATCTAAAAGCTCAAAAAGTGAAGATTGTAGGAACATATTAAAATGACAGAAGTTCACATAAGAAATACAAGACTAAACTTCAAAGATCTTCTTCAAGCGAGTAACTTCAATTTGGAGAGCGGTTTGGAAGTTCCTGGCTTCTTTTGCAGCTTCATGTGAAGAAAGCATCTTCTCTTCAAGTGACTGTAAGGATGCATTGCTACTGTCAAGCATGCTGCTTGCTTTGGCAAATTGACCTTCATTCTTTATCAAAGCAGCATCCAGCCTATTTTTTGCTTCTCTCTTGACAGTCAGCTATTGTTCCAAGTCTCGAATCTCCTCAAATAACTCATGAGCCTGATCTTTAGCTTTTGCAATATGGGCAGCCAAGGTAGTTTTGGCAATCTCAAAAGATGAGATGTCTTGTTTCAACTTAGAAAGAGTTTCAGTTGATTGTTGATATGATGAGATAGCCGCTTAAGAGTCTGAAAATTTGACATAAAGGTCCTCATAAACCATTCGCAATCGAGCCAACAAAGGCTCAATAGTCACATGATGTGGTGTAATTGAAAAGGTCTGAAGAATATCAGAAAGTTGAGCCTTAAAGTTTGGATCAGTGGCAAGTGTCAAAACAGGTTTCGATAGAACAGCACCAAGTTGTTGGGCCAATGGAAGCAGGATGGATTTGTCGACAGTCTTGGTTGTGGGAGGTGTAGAATGGAGATGCTCTGTTGGAAGGGGACTTTGAATGGTAGAGCAAGATGCAACTATGGCCTTCTGTGTATCCATACTACATGCATATGCTTCATTCAGACTTCCTAATTCAGCCAACAAATCATTCACCATATTAGGGGTCGAAGCATGAATGGAAGGGATTGGTATTTGTTTTTTTGACCGCTCACTCGGGGCGATTTCAAAATATTGAAGCTAAACAAAAATGTAAAAGAAAGTGTCAACATAAAAAAAAGAAATATACAAGGAAGAGATACTAATAATCAGGCTAAATGACATGCCATACCTTATTAGCATTGGCATTAGGTGTAGGCTTGTCAGATGTAGCAGCCATCAGATTTTCAGTGCTAGGCACAATCAAGGAAATGGTAGGACCCACGGTGACCTAAAGCAAGAAGTAAAATGAGGACAAAGATAATTAATGAGATTAAAAATCAGCATGAGAGACATCATCATCATTTAAGTTCTTCAAGATAATGCTATTTTTAATATGGATGATGTGAAAACATATAAAAATACCTGAGAAGCAAGTTGACCACTGAGGCTAAGGGCATCAACATCATTATCTTTCAAAGAGGATTTACTCACTGCTTTATTACTAGACGAGTTGCTCTCATTTTCCTCTTTATTTTTCTGAGAGACTACCAGTCCGTCAAGGTTGTTATCGGATGCATTCGACGTGTCATCCTTGTCATCACTATTTGAGGATGTTGTCACTGTAATTGGTTTAAGTCTTCTCTTTACTAGGTTGTTTGTGTAATTAAAATTGAGTGTCTTTTTTCCTACAAGCCTACCAGAAGTCTTTCTCAAAGGAGGATTGGCATCAAGTGAGGTGGTTTTTTCCTCTGTGACAAAATAATAATAATAATAATAAAATAATTAAAACAAGTGCCATTCTTAGAAGGCATTATGCATGAAGGAAATAACATTAATAACAACAGCACAGGGAAGAGCATGATTTTTCGAGTTCAAATGGGTAAATAATTTTGTAATTACCTTTTTTGACGATTGATGCTCTCCTCACTTGTTGCATTACAAGAGCAGTGGTCATTGATGGGTGAAAATTAGATTTCTACACAAACTCACCGGCAAGTGTACCAGGTCACATCAAGTAGTAATAACTCACAAGAGTGAGGTCGATCCCACATGGATTGATGGATCAAGCAACTTTAGTGATGGATCAGTCTAGTCAAGTTAACAGTAGTGAATTGAATGAACATTGGAGCAACAAAGAGTGAATTGTAAAAATTAAAAATTACAGAAAGTAAATTGGCAGAAACTTAAAGAGCAAGAAATGTAAAGTGCAGCAAATGTAAAGAGAATTGGGTGCAGGAAATTTAAGGAAAGTAGTAGATCAAAACTCAGAACAATTACAGAAGCTTAAAATTGCATGAAAAGTAAATTTAGATCACAACAAACTCAAATGTAAAGTTGCTGAAAGTAAAATTGCAGAAAAGGAAATTCTAGCAGAGGATTGCAGAAACTGAAATTTCATAAACTGAATTCAATACTGAAATGTAGAAAGTGCAGAAAAATAAAAGTGTATCAAAGAGAGCCTTCTATTCTACTCCTACTCCTACTCCTACTGCTGCCTCCTACTACTGTTGCCTACTACTACTACAGCCTAACAGAGCTCCCCCCAATGAAATGAAACTGATGCCTTTATATAGGCTTTACAAAATGAAAAATAAAATTGAAATTAAAAACAAATTACAATTCAAATGAAATTCCTATTCTAACTGTTTCTTGTGCCTTTAAGTGATGATACTGGGCTCTGCTTGCTTTGAATTTTCAATTGGGCTTCGAATCAGTCAAATTGAGCAGAGTTGCAGCTTCCAGGAGAGCGTAGTGTTCATCTAGAGAAGGGAGCGTTCGGGTACCCACGCATACACGTCCTTCACGCTTGCGCGTGCTTTTGCCTTTTCGCTCATCGACGCGTACGCGTCACTCACGCGTACACGTCCCTTTCAGCGTTCTCTTAATGAGCGCTATGCTGGCTTAGTGAGCACTACCCCACGCGTGCGCGTGGGTAGCAAAATCCCAATATCATGCTTCTGCGCCAGCCACGCGTTCACGTGCTTCGTCCCAGGTGACCCATTGACGCGTGCGCGTCAAGCACGCGTGCGCATCGTTTGCAAAACTTTGCCTCCAAATTTTAACTTGCCCGAAGATGCTGGCTTAGTGAACGTAGCATTCTTTGTGTAAATGAGCACTGGTTTGTACAAGTAGAGCATGCTTCCTTGTTTAAATCATGGGCCACGCTTTTAAAAGCGTGGCCTAAGGCTCCAAAGTGTGCCCAAGTTCCAAAACGTGCCCCAGAATTCCTCTTTTCTCCTTTTTAGCTTATTTTGTACTTTTTTTTTGCTTCTTTTTCCACTTATTTCCTACAAATTTTATAAAATCAAAAGATCAAAATAATGTACTATTTAAGCACAAGAAAACTTAATAATTAATCATTAATCATTAATTTCTGGTGTGAAAAAGCATAGAAAAACATGACATGATGACATGTCATCACAACACCAAACTTAAACCTTGCTTGTCCCCAAGCAAGAAAAGAATCATGCATTAAGTTTTGACAAACCAAGGTGAGAAGAATAGCAAGTTGATGTTCATGGTTGGCTAGTTTTCTATGCATGCTACAATCACAAAAGAAATGTAAATGATTGATGCTTCTATCTAGCTTATTTTATGAAATCGTTTCCTTATATTTCTTCCTTGAAACAAGCTTTTTTTATTTTTTATTAGCTTCTCCTTTTGGGTGCTTTGCCCCCCATGAGTTGATAACAAAGCTACGACTCTAAATGCGTTGTTTTCAAGTATTACCACTTGATACATAAGCATCACAAGCATTTAATTAGAGGACTTTGATTTAGGAGTATTTATTGTGTCGGTATAGAATTTCACACAAAATGAATGAATTCTCGTTGCAAGCATAGTCCTACTGATGAGCGGATAATTTTTACGCTTTTTGGCACTGTTTTTAGTATGTTTTCAATGTAATTTGGTTAGTTTTTATTATATTTCTATTAGTTTTTAAATAAAAAATCACAATTCTGGACTTTACGATGAGTTTGTGTGTTTTTCTATAATTTCAGGTATTTTCTTGCTGAAATTGAGGGAGCTGAGCAAAAATCTGATTCAGGCTGAAAAAAGGACTGCTGATGCTATTGGATTCTGACCTCCCTGCACTCGAAATAGATCTTCTGGAGCTACAGAACTCCAAATGGCGCGCTCTCAATTGCGTTGGAAAGTATACCTCCAGGGATTTCCAGCAATATATAATAGTCCATACTTTGCTCAAGGATAGATGACGTAAACTGGCGTTCAATGCCAGTTCCATGTTGCAGTCTGGCGTCAAACGCCAGAAACAGGTTACAAATGGGAGTTGAACGCCAGAAACAGGTTACAACCTGGCGTTCAACTCCAGAAACAGCCTAGGCACGTGAGAAGCTTAAGTCTCAGCCCCAGCACATACCAAGTGGGCCCCAGAAGTGGATTTCTGCACCATCTATCATAGTTTAGTCATTTTCTGTAAACCTAGGTTACTAGTTTAGTATTTAAACAACTTTTAGAGGTTTATTTCGGATCTCATGACATTTTTAGATCTGAACTCCATTGTTGGGGGTAAGGAGCTCTGCTGTGTTTTGATGAATTAATGCAACTATTTCTGTTTTCTATTCAAACACGCTTGTTTCTATCTAAGATGTTTATTCGCACTTCAATATGATGGATGTGATGATCCGTGACACTCATCATCATCCTCAACCGATGAACGCGTGCCTGACAACCACCTCCATTCTACCTTCAATTGAATGAACATCTCTTGGATTCCTTAATCAGAATCTTCGTGGTATAAGCTAGAATCCATTGGCAGCATTCATGAGAATCCGGAAAGTCTAAACATTGTCTGTGGTATTCCGAGTAGGATTCAGGGATTGAATGACTGTGACGAGCTTCAAACTCACAAGGGCTGGGCATAGTGACAGACGCAAAAGGATCAAAGGATCCTATTCTAGCATGAGTGGGAACCGATAGATGATTAGCTATGCAGTGACAGCGCACCTAGACCTATTTCACTGAGAGGACGGATGGTAGCCATTGACAACGGTGATCCACCAACACACAGCTTGCCATAGGAGGAACCTTGCGTGCGTGAAGAAGAAGACAGGGAGAAAGCAAAGATTCAGAAGACAAAGCATCTCCAAAACTCCAACATATTCTCTAGTACTACAGAACAAGTATTTAATCCATGCTCTTTTATTCTTCGAAATTCATACTGATAATTATAATTGATTTCCTGACTAAGATTTACAAGATAAACATAGATTGCTTCAAACCAACAATCTCCGTGGGATCGACCCTTACTCACGTAAGGTATTACTTGGACGACCCAGTGCACTTGCTGGTTAGTGGTACAAGTTGTGAAAAGTGTGATTCACAATTTGTGCACCAAGTTTTTGGCGCCGTTGCTGGGGATTGTTCGAGTTTGAACAACTGACGGTTCATCCTGTTGCTTAGATTAGGAAGATTTTGTCTTTTGGGTCAGAGTCTTTTATTATTGTTCTTGTTAAAAGTTTTGAATCCTTATTTTCTTTTTCAAAAATTTTTCGAAACTTTATTTTTTTATTTTATTTATTTATTTTATTTTATTTTATTTTTATTTTTACTGATAATTGAGTTCTTCTGTTTAAGTTTAGTTTCATATTTTAAGTTTGGTGTCAATTGCATATTTTATATTTTCCTTTAAACTTTCGAATTTGTGTTCTTTGTTTTTCCTGGATCTTCAAGTTGTTCTTGTTTATTTTTCTTGTTTGATCTTTAGTTTTTCTTGTTCTATTTCTTTCCTTATTTTTCTTGTGCTTTTTCAAAACATTAGCTTTCAAAAAAAAATTTATTCTTAATTATAAAAAAATTACTTCTTCAAAACAAGTGCTACATTTACAGCTCAATTGGCTAGAGCGTTGGTCTATGTTCTTGGTAATTGGGTATCTTCTTTTTTAAATCTTTTTCAAAAATAATTTTTCTTTGATTAAATCTTGTGCCAAACTTTAATTTTGTTGTTTTCTTGTTGATCTTTCTATAATTTTCGAAAATTTTATTGTGATTTTCTAAAAATTTTAAGTTTGGTGTTCTTCATGTTCTTGTTGTTCTTGTGAGTCTTCAAAGTGTTCTTGAGTTTTTCTTGTGTCTTGATCTTAAAATTTTTAAGTTTGGTGTTCCTTGGTGTTTTCCTTCCAAAATTTTCGAAAATAAGGAGCATTAGATCTAAAAATTTTAAGTTTTGTGTCTTTTTATTGTTTTTCTCTCTCCTCATTGAATTCAAAAATATCTTTTTTCTTTATTTTAATTGATTTTTTGAATTTTCCTTTTAAAAATTCAGATTTTATTTTAAAAATTTTTTATTTTATCTTATCTTAATTTTAAATTTTCAAAATTCAAATCTTTATCAAAAATCATATCCAAAATTTTTCAAATCTTCTTAATTAAGTAATTATTTTAGTCTTAAATTTTTTATTTCTAATTTTTGAATTCTATATTTAATTTCAAACTATTTTATTCTCTTTTATTTTATTATTTACTCGTTCCCTTTTTACAAAAAATAATAATAATAATAATAAAAATATATTCTATTTGCTATTCGTATCAATTCCCTTTTCTCCATCATGGATCTAAGTGGAATTGAACAGTCCAGAAGGACTCTGGGGTCATATGCCAACCCCACTATTGCTTCATATGGGAGCAGTATCTGTATACCCTCCATTGGAGTTAGTAGCTTTGAGTTGAATCCTCAGCTCATTATCATGGTGCAGCAAAGTTGTCAGTATTCCGGTCTTCCTCAAGAAGAACCTACAGAGTTTCTGGCACAGTTTTTACAGATTGCTGACACAGTACATGATAAGGAAGTAGATCAGGATGTCTACAGACTATTACTGTTTCCATTTGCTGTAAAAGATCAAGCTAAGAGGTGGTTAAATAACCAACCTAAAGCTAGCATAAAGACATGGAAACAGCTGTCAGAAAAATTCCTGAATCAATACTTCCCTCCCAAATGGATGACACAGCTAAGGCTGGACATCCAAGGCTTTAAACAAGGAGATAATGAATCTCTTTATGATGCTTGGGAGAGATACAGAGAGATGCTAAGAAAATGCCCCTCTAAAATGTTTTCAGAATGGGTGCAGTTAGACATCTTCTATTATGGGCTTACAGAGAAAGCTCAGACTTCTCTAGACCACTCAGCTGGTGGGTCTATACATATGAGAAAGACAATTGAAGAAGCTCAAGAGCTCATTGATACAGTGGCCAGAAATCAGCATCTGTACCTAAGCAGTGAATCTTCCATGAAAGAAGAGGCTAAAACAGTAACTGCTGAACTCAGTCCTACAGAACAACTTACTGAATTTAATCAGCAATTAGATTTTCTCACAAAACAGCTGGCCGAATTCAAGGAGATATTACAAGATACAAGAAGGGCTAATATAAACATGGAAGTACAATTGAGGCAAACAGAACAGCAGTTATCAAAACAAATAACAGAAGAATGCCAAACAGTTCAATTAAGAAGTGGAAGAACATTAAATACCTCACTTCAAGGCAGTAGGAAGCCAAGAAATGAACAAACTACTATTCACGATCCCTCTGAGGATAGTAAGAGCCCAGAGAAGAATAACTCTGGCGTTCAAACGCCAGAAACAAGCAATGATTTGGTGTCAAACGCCCAATAGAAGCTCAGTTCTGGCGTTCAAATGCCAGGAACAAGTAAGGAGTTGGCGTCCAATACCACTCCAGCTTCTGACTCTGGCAATCAAATGCCAGTGAGGGATCAGACATACACAAGTGCTGATAACAACCCCTCTAAAAAGGCTTCTCCAACCACCTCTATAGGAAGTAAACCTGCAGGAACTAAGGTTGAGGAATACAAAGCCAAGATGCCTTATCCTCAAAAACTCCATATAGATGAGCAGGATAAGTAATTTGCTCGCTTTGCAGACTATCTTCAGACTCTTGAAATAAAGATTCCGTTTGCAGAGGCACTTGAGCAAATACCTTCTTATGCCAAGTTCATGAAAGAGATCTTGAGTCATAAGAACGATTGGAGAGAAACTGAAAGAGTTCTCCTCACTAAAGAATGTAGTGCAGTCACTCTGAAAAGCTTTCCAGAAAAACTTAAGGATCCCGGGAGCTTCCTGATACCATGCACACTAGAGGGTAATTGCACCAAGATAGCTTTATGTGATCTTGGAGCAAGCATCAATCTAATACCTGCATCCACTATCAGAAAGCTTGGTTTAACTGAAGAAGTCAAACCAACCCGGATATGTCTCCAACTTGCTGATGGCTCCATTAAATACCCATCAGGCGTGATTGAGGACATGATTGTTAGGGTTGGGCCATTCGCCTTTCCCACTGACTTTGTAGTGCTGGAAATTGAGGAGCACAAGAGTGCTACTCTCATTCTAGGAAGACCTTTCCTAGCAACTGGACGAACTCTCATTGATGTCCAACAAGGGGAAATAACCCTGAGAGTCAATGAGGATGAGTTTAAGTTGAATGCTGTCAAGGCCATGCAGCATCCAGACACACCAAAGGACTGCATGAAAGTTGATCTTATTGACTCTTTGGTAGAGGAGATCAACATGGCTGAGAGTCTCGAATCTGAGCTGGAAGACATCTTTAAAGATGTTCAGCCTGATTTGGAGGATTCAGAAGAATTGAAAGAACTTCTAAAACTTCCTCAGGAAGAGGAAACACCTCCTAAACCTAAGCTCAAGCCATTACCACCATCCCTGAAATATGCATTTCTGGGAGAAGGTGACACTTTTCCAGTGATCATAAGCTCTGCTTTAAATCCACTGGAAGAGGAAGCACTAATTCAAGTGCTAAGGACACACAAGACAGCTCTTGGGTGGTCCATAAATGACCTTAAGGGCATAAGCCCAGCTAGATGCATGCACAAAATCCTATTGGAGGATGATGCTAAGCCAGTGGTTCAACCATAGAGGCGACTAAATCCAGCCATGAAGGAAGTGGTGCAGAAGGAGGTCACCAAGTTACTAGAGGCTGGGATTATTTATCCTATTTCTGATAGCCCCTATGTGAGCCCTGTTCAAGTTGTCCCCAAAAAGGGAGGTATGATAGTGGTTCATAATGAAAAGAATGAACTGGTTCCTGCAAGAACAGTTACAGGGTGGCGCATGTGTATTGACTACAGAAGGCTCAATACAGCCACCAGAAAGGATCATTTTCCTTTACCATTCATAGACTAGATGCTAGAGAGACTAGCAGGTCATGAATACTACTGCTTTTTGGATGGCTATTCAGGTTATAACCAAATTGCAGTAGATCCTCATGACCAAGAGAAAACAGCATTCACATGTCCTTCTGGAGTGTTTGCTTACAGGAGGATGCCCTTTGGTCTGTGTAATGCACCTGCAATCTTTCAGAGGTGCATGCTCTTTATCTTCTCTGATATCGTAGAGAAATTTCTGGAAGTCTTCATGGATGACTTTTCAGTATTTGGAGACTCATTCAGCTCCTGCCTTAACCATTTAGCACTTGTTCTGAAAAGATGCCAAGAGACCAACCTAGTTTTAAACTGGGAAAAATGCCACTTTATGGTGACTGAAGGAATTGTCCTTGGGCATAAAATTTCAAACAAGGGAATAGAGGTGGATCAAGCTAAAGTAGAAGTAATTGAAAAATTACCACCACCTGCTAATGTTAAGGCAATCAGAAGCTTTCTGGGACATGTAGGATTCTATAGGAGGTTTATAAAGGATTTTTCAAAAATTACAAAACCCCTGAGTAATCTGCTGGCTGCTAACATGCCATTTGTGTTTGACACAGAGTGCCTGCAAGCATTTGAGACTCTGAAAGCTAAGCTGGTCACAGCACCAGTTATTTCTGCACCAGATTGGACATTACCATTTGAACTAATGTGTGATGCCAGTAACCACGCCATTGGTGCAGTACTGGGGCAGGGGCATGACAAGCTTCTGCATGTCATTTATTATGCTAGCCATATTTTAAATGATGCCCAGAAAAATTACACAACCACAGAAAATGAGTTGCTTGCAGTGGTTGACGTTAGGATTTTTGCCAGTAAAGAATGTCATAAAAACAGTCACGTTGTAGATATAGTTTCTAAACCAAAAAAATCCCTTTCGTGCAAACGTTTTGGTTGTCACAAGTAACAAACCCCTTAAAATTGATAACCGAGTATTTAACCTCGGGTCATCTTCTCAAGGAACTGCAGGAAAGTATGTTCTTATTATTGGTTATGGAGATTGTGAAATTGGGGTTTCAAGAATGAGGTACAAGTAATTTGATGACAAGTAAATTAAATGGCAATTGAAAATAGATAAATACTGTAAAGCAAACTTTTGGCAAGGTATGAGAAATTAGAGGTCCTATCCTAGCTATCCTTAGCAATGATGATGATGGTTGAATCCTAATTCCACTTTGTTAACCTTTACTAAGATAAAGGAAGGTCAAGGGATTAATTGGTTTGATCTTCGAATCCTATTTATTTCCTAAGAAAAGATTGGGATTATAGAAGTTCAATTCAATTAACAAAGATAATAATTATCAATTATGCTGTTGGATTGGATAACTCCTGAGTTACTGATTTCTTAACCAAGACCAAAAGGAGAAAAATAAATCTACTTGGAATAAAAATGTCTTCAGATAAAAGTAACAATAGCATGAATAAGAGAAATCAATATTAAACTAAAATACCTCAAATAACATTAATTCAAATAATCTGTAACAGGAAAGGATTCATAAAGTAGCTTGCAAAAGTAAATGAAAGGAATATTGAACTTGATCAAAAGAGATAATCCTGAAAGTGAATTAAAATCCTAAATCTAAATCCTAATCCTAAAGAGAGAGAGAGAATCTCTCGCTAAACTAAATCTAATTCATGGAAAGTAAAAATTGGCGAGCTCCCTCTGAATGGATGCATTCCCTCACTTCATAACCTCTGGTCTATGCCTTCTGAACTTGGATTTGGGATAAAAAGGGCTTCAGAAATCGCTGGAAGTGTTTTCTGCAATTTCTGGTGCGTGGCCTCTGTCACACGTCCGCGTGGGTCACGTGGTCGCGTCATTCGGAGCTTTTCTTGCCACGCGATCGCGTCAGTCATGCGGCCGCGTCGCTGCTTCTTTGCGCTTGGCATGCGTCCGCGTCGCCCATGCGATCGCGTGGATGCCAGTTTCTTCAGAAGCTCCATTTTGTGCTTTCCTTTCATTTTTGTATGTTTCCTTTCCATCCTTTAAGTCATTCCTACCTTAGAAGATCTGAAAACTACTCAACACACTAATCACGGCATCGAATGGAATTAAAGGTGACTAAAATAATTAATTTAAAAGCATAGGAAACATGTTTTTCACATACATCGCATAATAAGGAAGGAAAAGTAAAACCATGCAATTAACATGAATAAGTGGGTGAAGGATTGAATAAATCACTCAAACTAAGCACAAAATATATCATAAAATATGGGTTTATCAGTGGTTTATGCCATTGACAAGTTTAGATCATACTTAGTAGGATCAAAAGTGATTGTGTACACTGACCATGCTGCTCTTAAATATCTACTCACCAAGCAGGATTCAAAACCCAGGCTCATAAGATGGGTGTTGCTTCTGTAAGAGTTTGATATAGAAATAAGAGACAGAAAAGGAACAGAGAACCAAGTGGCTGATCATCTGTCCCGGATAGAGCCAATAGAAGGGGCGTTCCCCCCTTCTTTTGAGATCTCTGAAACCTTTCCGGATGAGCATTTGTTTGCCATTCAGGAAACACCATGGTTTGCAGACATTGCAAACTATAAAGCTGCAAGGTTCATACCCAAGGAGTACAGCAGGCAACAAAAGAAAAAATTAATTACTGATGCAAAGTACTACTTGTGGGATGAACCCTATCTCTTTAAGAGATGTGCAGACGGAATAATTCATAGGTGTGTGCCTAGAGAAAAAGCACAGAAGATCTTATGGCATTGCCATGGATCACAATATGGAGGCCATTTTGGAGGTGAGCGAACAGCCACCAAGGTCCTCCAATGTGGCTTCTACTGGCCTACCCTATATAGAGATTCCCGAGAGTTTGTACGTAACTGTGACAGCTGCCAAAGAGTTGGTAATCTGCCTCATGGTTACGCCATGCCTCAACAAGGGATCTTGGAGATTGAATTGTTTGATGTATGGGGAATTGACTTCATGGGACCTTTCCCACCATCATACTCAAACACTTATATTCTGGTGGCAGTCGATTATGTATCAAAATGGGTAGAGGCCATTGCCACACCCACTAATGATACTAAGACAGTGCTGAAGTTCCTCCAGAAACATATCTTCAGCAGGTTTGGTGTCCCTAGAGTACTAATCAGTGATGGGGCACTCACTTCTGCAACAAACAGCTTTACTCTGCCATGGTCCGGTATGGGATTAGCCACAAGGTGGCCACTCCATATCATCCACAGACAAATGGGCAAGTTGAAGTTTCTAATAGAGAACTAAAAAGAATTCTGGAATGGACTATAAGTACCCGTAGAAAGGATTGGGCAAGAGGCTTGGATGATGCTCTGTGGGCTTACAGAACAGCATTCAAAACTCCTTTAGGGACCTCTCCATACCAGCTTGTATATGGTAAGGCCTGTCATCTGCCCGTGGAACTGGAACATAAGGCCTACTGGGCAACCAGATTCCTGAACTTTGATGCCAAATTAGCCGGAGAAAAAAGATTGCTCCAGCTAAATGAGCTAGAGGAATTTAGACTCACTGCTTTCGAAAATGCCAAGCTTTATAAGGAGAAATCAAAAAGATGGCATGACAAAAAGCTGTCATCTAGAGTCTTTGAACCAGGACAAAAGGTTCTGTTGTTTAACTCTAGGCTCAAGATATTCCCTGGGAAACTGAAATCCCGGTGGAGGGGACCATATGTGATTACAAGTGTATCACCATATGGTTATGTGGAGCTTCAAGACATTGATTCTAATAAGAAGTTCATTGTTAATGGACAGAGAATCAAACACTATCTTGAAGGCAATGTTGAGCAAGAGTGCTCAATGCTGAGGCTAGATTAAAATCTCAGCAAGGTCCAGCTAAAGACAATAAAGAAGCGCTTGCTGGGAGGCAACCCAGCCATTGGGAAAACTTTTTCTATTATTTTGCCCTATTCTTGATTTTATTTGTTTATATAAAGTTCACTATTAATAAGGTAAAGAGTCAATTGCATAGGTTCACAGGGTTACAGAAGGATTCAGCACACAAAACAGAGAAAAAGAGCTCACTGGCAAGAAAATGCCAGTAAGAGGCACAACTGGGCGTTAAACGCCCAAAAGGAGCATCTACTGGGTGTTTAACGCCAGTAATGATAGCCATCTAGGCGTTAAACACCAGAAAGAAGCAGCTTTTGGGCGTTTAACGCCAGATTGACAGCATCCTGGGTGTTCAGAAAAACGCCCAGTGACAAAGTGGTTTCTGGCGTTTAACGCCAGCTAGAAGCAACAGCTGGGCGTTAAACGCCCAGACCAAGCACCAACTGGGCGTTAAACGCCCAAAATATGCAACAGTTGGGCATTTAATGCCAGGAATGTGGGGAGTAGGCAATTTTGTTTTCAATTCAAATTTTTTTCCATTTTTATGTTTCAATTCATAATTTCTTGCACAAACATGTCACACACCCTAATTTCTAAAAACCCTAATTTCAAAAAAAAAATCAAATGTATCTTAATTCATAAGCCCTTTTTCAAATCCTTTTCAAAACAAAGCTATCTCTTTTCACTCTAAAATCTTTTCAAAACATCAATATCTTTTTCAAATCTTCACATCATCTTTTTCAAAATTCAGATTTATCTTTTTCAAATATCTTTCATATCTTTTCAATTCTAAATCATATCTTTTTCCTATTATACTTATCTTTTACAAATCATATCTTCTATCATATCTCCTTCTAAATTTTCGAACCCACCCTCCCTTTTTCCCTTTAAATCCTTATTCGGCCTCCTCCTCTCCTCCACAAGTTGTGCTTGGCTCTCCCTCTTTCCCTCTCCTTTCTTTTCTTTTGCTTGAGGACAAGCAAACCTCTAAGTTTGGTGTGTTTATCCGTGATCACTAAGCCAATACCCACTAAGATCATGGCTCCCAAGGGAAAACAAACCGACTCAAGAGGCAAGAAGGAGAATATTCCAAAACCACTTTGGAATCAAGGGAAGTTCATAACCAAAGAACATTCAGACCATTTTTACAAAATAAAGAGTCTAAGACCGGTGATCCCGGAAGTTAAATTCGATCTGAAAGAAGATGAATATCCGGAGATCCAAGAGCAAATTCGAAACAAGAGTTGGTAAGTCCTAGCTAATCCTGAAACAAAGGTGGGAAGAAACATGGTTCAGAAATTCTATGCTAATCTATGGCAGACGGACAGGCAGAGAATTGTTGGAACCGCATTTTATGACTATAGAACTCTGGTCAGAGGGAAGGTTGTTCACGCCCACCCTGACAAAATAAGGAAAATCTTCAAGCTGCCTCAACTGCAAGATGACCCAGATTCCTTCAATAGGAGAATGATGAGATCAAACCTGGGATTGGACAAAATCCTAGAGGACATATGCCTCCCTGGAGCCAAGTGGCAACCAACACAAAGAGTGCCCCGAACCAACTCAAGAGAGGAGATCTCAAACCAGTTGCCAGAGGCTGGCTGGACTTCATTGGGCGCTCTATACTGCCCACCAGCAACCGCTCTGAGGTCACCATCAGAAGAGCAGTGATGATTCATTGCATTATACTAGAAAAAGAAGTGGAAGTTCATCAGCTGATTGCTTGTGAGCTCTACAAAATTACAAATAAGAACTCCAAAGATGCCAAATTGGCTTATCCAAGCTTAGTCTCTCTGCTATGTAAAGATACTGGAATAAAAATGGGAGTAGATAAGTATATCTCAGTTGAACAACCAATCACCAAAAAGTCTATGGAAGGACTACAAGTGCAGGACAACCCCATCAAGAGAAAAGCAGAGGAGCTCCTCCCGAAAATCCCTCAAATTGAATACTGGGAGCGCCTAGAAGTATCTATCACCAAGTTGCAAGAAGCTATAGATCAACTGAAGGAAGAACAGCAAAATCAAAACAGCATGCTATGCAAACTGCTTAAAGAACAAGAAGAGCAGGGGCGTGACATAAAAGAACTGAAGCGCCAGAAGCTGTCTCTTGAAGGGCCAAGCACTCCACAGGCTAAAGGGGCATCTACCTCCCAAAATAAAGGTTGTTGAGTCCTAACTCTGAGATAACCTTTTATCTATGTTGAGAGTATATAAGTATTAGATTTAGAGTTATTTATTTTTATGTCTTTAATTTCCTGTCTTTAATTACAAAAGAACAAGAAGTACATGGTTTCAAATTCATCCTTGAAACTAGTTTAATTATTTTGATGTGGTGACAATACTTTTTGTTTTCTGAATGAATGCTTGAACAGTGCATATGTCTTTTGAATTGTTGTTTAAGAATGTTAAATATGTTGGCTCTTGAAAGAATGATGAACAGGAGAAATGTTATTTGATAATCTGAAAAATCATAAAAATGATTCTTGAAGCAAGAAAAAGCAGTGAATACAGAAAGCTTGCGAAAAAAAAAGCAAGCAGAAAAAGCCAAAAGCTCTTAAAACCAAGAGGCAAGAGCAAAAAGCCAGTAAACCTTAAAACCAAAAGGCAAGGGTAAATAAAAAGGATCCAAGGCTTTGAGCATCAGTTAATAGGAGGGCCTAAAGGAATAAAATCCTAGCCTAAGCGGCTAAACCAAGCTGTCCCTAACCATGTGCTTGTGGCATGAAGGTGTCAAGTGAAAACTTGAGACTGAGCGGTTAAAGTCAAGGTCCAAAGCAAAAGAAGAGTGTGCTTAAGAACCCTGAACACCTCTAATTGGGGACTTTAGCAAAGCTGAGTCACAATCTGAAAGGGTTCACCCAGTTATGTGTCTGTGGCATTTATGTATCCGGTGGTAATACTGGAAAACAAAGTGCTTAGGGCCACGGCCAAGACTCATAAAGTAGCTGTGTTCAAGAATCAACATAATGAACTAGGAGAATCAATAACACTATCTGAATTCTGAGTTCCTATAGATGCCAATCATTCTGAACCTCAATGGATAAAGCGAGATGCCAAAACTATTCAAGGGGCAAAAAGCTACAACTCCCGCTCATCTGATTGGAGCTAAGTTTCATTGATATTTTGGAATTTATAGTATATTCTCTTATTTTTATCCTACTTGATTTTCAATTGCTTGGGGACAAGCAACAATTTAAGTTTGGTGTTGTGATGAGCGGATAATTTATACGCTTTTTGGCACTGTTTTTAGTATGTTTTCAATGTAATTTAGTTAGTTTTTATTATATTTCTATTAGTTTTTAAATAAAAAATCACAATTCTAGACTTTACTATGAGTTTGTGTGTTTTTCTATAATTTCAGGTACTTTCTGCCTGAAACTGAGGGAGCTGAGCAAAAATCTGATTCAGGCTGAAAAAAGGACTGCTGATGCTGTTGGATTCTGACCTCCCTGCACTCGAAATGGATCTTCTGGAGCTACAGAACTCCAAATGGCACACTCTCAATTGAGTTGGAAATTAGACATCCAGGGCTTTCCAGCAATATATAATAGTCCATCCTTTGCTCAAGGATAGATGACGTAAACTGGCGTTCAACGCCAGTTCCATGTTGCAGTATGGCGTCAAATGCTAGAAACAGGTTACAAATGGGAGTTGAACGCCAGAAACAGGTTACAACCTGGCGTTCAACTCCAGAAACAGCCTAGGCACGTGAGAAGCTTAAGTCTCAGCCCCAGCACACACCAAGTGGGCCCCATAAGTGGATTTCTACACCATCTATCATAGTTTAGTCATTTTCTGTAAACCTAGGTTACTAGTTTAGTATTTAAACAACTTTTAGAGGTCTATTTTGGATCTCATGACATTTTTAGATCTGAACTTTGTACTCTTTGATGGCATGAGTCTCTGAACTCCATTGTTGGGGGTGAGGAGCTCTGCTGTGTTTCGATGAATTAATGCAACTATTTCTGTTTTCTATTCAAACACGCTTGTTTCTATCTAAGATGTTTATTCGCACTTCAATATGATGGATGTGATGATCCGTGACACTCATCATCATCCTCAACCTATGAACGCGTGCCTGACAACCACCTCCGTTCTACCTTCAATTGAATGAACATCTCTTGGATTCCTTAATCAGAATCTTCGTGGTATAAGCTAGAATCCATTGGCAGCATTCATGAGAATCCGGAAAGTCTAAACCTTGTCTATGGTATTCCGAGTAGGATTCAGGGATTGAATAACTGTGACGAGCTTCAAACTCACAAGAGCTGGGCATAGTGACAGACGCAAAAGGATCAAGGGATCCTATTCTAGCATGAGTGGGAACCGACAGATGATTAGCTATGCGGTGACAGCGCACCTAGACCTATTTCACTGAGAGGACGGATGGTAGCCATTGACAACGGTGATCCACCAACACACAGCTTGCCATAGGAGGAACCTTGCGTGCGTAAAGAAGAAGACAGGGAGAAAGCAGAGATTCAGAAGACAAAGCATCTCCAAAACTCCAACATATTCTCTATTACTGCAGAACAAGTATTTAATCCATGCTCTTTTATTCTTCAAAATTCATACTGATAATTATAATTTATTTCCTGACTAAGATTTACAAGATAACCATAGATTGCTTCAAACTAACAATCTCCGTGGGATCGACCCTTACTCATGTAAGGTATTACTTGGACGACCCAGTGCACTTGCTGGTTAGTGGTACAAGTTGTGAAAAGTGTGATTCACAATTTGTGCACCACCTACACCAACAAACAATCCTTCCAATAAAAAATTTATGGTTTTGTCACAAGTACAAACCCCAAATGAAAATTTACCGAAGTATTTAGACTCCGAGTCATCTCACGAGGATAGCAATGAAGTGGTCAACTATTGGCTATGAAAAAGCAGGGGGGGTTTGATTAATAAGAGGGCAAGAAATTAAATGAGCAAGACGCGTAAATCAACCAAGTAATTAAAGGAAGCAAGATAAAGGACTCTTGGCTAAGACTTAGGTAATCGATATCACTATCCTTGTCAACAATTCAAACATTGATAATCATGCGGAACCGAGCTCATTAGGTCTACTCACTAAAGCCTTAAGTACATAATGTCTACTCCTAGGCTTTGAGTACATCAAATGTCTTGATCAACATCAATCCATAAGTCCCAACTTAGCTACTAATTAACTCAGTAGTAGGCTAGAGTCAATGGTTATCAAATTGATCCCCAAGGGTTCTAGAATTACCAATTCAATGAAGCCCAAAGACTCAAGATCACTCAATCCCTTTAGCCTAGGCCAAGGGTCAAGAGAACTACTCAAAAACTATAGGAAGCATTATATCAAACACCTAATGTGCAATAAAAGTAAATATCACAAAATGTTAAAATTAAGGAGACCCATAACTTCATAAGCGAGAAAACAGTAATAGCAAGCAAGATCAACATGAAAGAAACATCAACATCAAATTGCATTAATTGTAAACCAAATCCAACATGAGTTCATCATCACAAAAGAAAGAAAAATGAGAAATTAACATTACAACTAAGAAAATCAAGATGTAGATATGAGAGAATATAAAAAAAACAAGATGAAAGCAAGGAATTAAACATGGATCTAAGATAATTTAACCTAATCCTAACCTAATTCTAGAGAGAAGAGGGAGCTTCTCTCTAAAAAACTAACTAAAGGCTCATGTTGACTAACTAATTGCTCCCCCTTTGCTTGGACTTCAATTCTGCATGAAATACACTCATAAATAAGTTGGATTTGGGCCTGGGCAGCATAGAAATCGCCCCCAGGGTTTTGCCTTTAAGTGGGTCACGTGCTGGTATCGGCGCGTACGCGCCATGTGCGCATGTGTGTCGATTGGCTATTTCTTCATCCGCGCGGACGCGGCATGTACGCGTGCGCATCTCTATGAAAAATCACTTCTGCGCGTGCGCGCCTTGTGCGCGTGCGTGCCCATTGATGCATTCCCAATCTTTTGTTTCCTCATGCATTCTCCACTTTGTATGCTTTTCTCCTCATTTCTTCCATCCAATACTTGCCTTATAAACCTGAAATCACTCAACAAACACATCAAGGCATCGAATCGAATTAAAGTGAATCAAAATCACCAATTTAAGGGCCTAAAAAGCATGTTTTTACACTTAGGCACAGTTCAGGGGAGAATTACAAAATCATGCTATTTCATTGAATAAATGTGGGAAAAGGTGATAAAATCCCCTAAAATAAGCATAAGATAAACCACAAAATTGGGGTTTATCAAATCTCTCCACACTTAAGCTAAGCATGTCCTCATGCTAAATCAAGAAAGAAGTAAAGGGTATCAACATTTATTCAATGCAAACTAACTAAATGCAATCTATCTATGTGCAACCTATTTACATGAATGCAATGGCTTAGTCAAAATAAATCAATCTCCAAGAATATGAATGCAAGCACAAGGGATAAGGCATTAGCAATCAAAGTAAACCACAATTGGATTGAATCATTGAAAGATTTTTACAAACTTGCAAGAAAAGATAACCATGGGTGGAGACATGTAATTGAGTGATCGAACCCTCGCCAGATGTGTATCCGCTCTAGGCACTCAAGTGTATGCGGTTGATTCACTCAATTCTCCCCCAATCATGCTTTTCAAGATTTGTTTTTCATCTAACAATCAACAATTACTTTATGCATGCATACAAATATCATGAGGACTTTCCCATAGGTTGTAATGGGGCTAGGGTCAAGGTAGGATGCATATGGTCAAGTGAGCTTAAGATTTGAATCTTTGATCAACTTAAACTTCCCACCTAACCTATGACAACTTATACAATTCTAAACAACCTAGCTATCTATTCTTCACTTTTACACACACTCATGTATTCTCTTTTGATCACCACACACATGCATTGATCATTATTAAGCTTTGAACTTTGGGGCATTTTTTGTCCCCTTTTTATTGCAGTTCTCTCTCTTTTTTTTTTTGAAAGAAACATAAACTATATACAAGAACATCAATGCATAGGGGTTACACATGATTAATACATGAGTATGTACCCAATTCCCAAAATTTTCAACATAAATACAAAAACACCCTTTTATCTCTACCCAATGTACCTAACTTTCCCAAATTCTATTGATGAACACTCTCACTAGCCTAAGCTAATCAAAGATCCAAACAAAGGACATTTATTATTTTTTACTTAGGCTTGTAATGTGCTACAATTAAGAATAAATAGGTCAAGCATAGGCTCAAAATTGGCTAGCAATGGAAGATAAAAGGTAGGCTATTTGGGGTAAGTGAGCTATTTGAACAATGGCCTCAATCATGTAAATGCATGTATACACAAATTAATAGACATAAAGAATCAAGCAAATCAAAGATTACAATCATAGGAAGAGAATAATGCACACAAGAATGAAAATAAGTGGTTATATGATGTAACCACACAATTAGGCTCAAAACTCTCATGCTTGTGTTCTTAACTCAAAACATGATTCACAAAGTGTGTTAATCCAGCAAGTTCTAAAAACAATTTTCAACCAATTGGGGTGGTGCTCTAGAAATGGATTTTCTTGGGAGTTTTCATTATATTGACTAAGCTTATTCTAATGCAATGTTGTGATTTAGAAAAATTTTTTTTTTTAATTTTCTCTAGTTTAACCCTTTTTCAATCACAACACAATCCTTATATAAAAAGGGTCAACTAGGTTTCAACAATCCAAAATATTTTTTTAATCACAATCAAAAGCCAAAATGCAATATACACATATATAATAAAAGTGTGCAACAACCAAAATAAGGGTATCCACAATAATAAATATGTACAGTAATCCCAAAATAATTTCAAAGATAAAGTGCAAGGATAAAATGTGGAATAAAATAAAGTAGCAGAAACTAGAGGATAAATGTCTAAAAATTCACCACATAAATGCTATTCACCGGTCACGAACGGTGACCTCCCCACACTTTAGGATGAAGCATCGTCCTCGATGCTACTGCTGAAGCTCGGGATGGGGGTCAACAATCGCGCCGGGCTGTGGCTCAGGCTGTGGCTGTGGCTTGGGCTCAGGCTGTGGATCCTCAGAAGGCTGCTGAACTTCTGTGGCGGCCTGTGTCTCTGGTGGTGCCTCCTGCTGAGTCGGTTCCTCAACATGCTCCTCCTCCTGATCCTGCTCGTCGGAGGCGGGAGAGTCTGGGAACAGAGGTAGCTCAATGCCCTGTGATACGAACACCTGGTCTATGCGGTCGAGACATCGCATGATACGACACTCGCTGCGCTCCATGAAGCGAAATAGGTGCTGCACCAACAGGTATGTCGGCTCAGGTGCAGGTGGTGGTAGCAAGGATGATGCGGCTGAAGTAGAGGGGGGTCCTGCTGCTGCTGATGATGATGAGGGCTGAGCTGCCTCCACCACTCCTCTGGCTCGAGAACGGCGTCTGGGTGGAGGCTTCTCGTGCACCCACCCACCCCCATGGAATAGTAACCTCCTTGTCGTCGTCATCTGGGGGTGGTGGTGTCACATCATCGTCCTCCCACGAGACATCAGCCAGCTCAATCATGCTGGTAACCAGTGTAGAAAATGGCAGTAGACACGAATGTGAGCACGCCACATACTCTGCCTAATCAGCCGAGGGAAGTCTACCTCCTTCCCCTCCATTACACACCTAATCAGAACTAGCATATCCATCAGAATCTCTGAGAAATGAGTGGTAGGTAGGACATAATGGGCGAATATATGCTGCCAAGTCTTAGCCTCTCTCGACATATAAGTGAAGAGCATCCCCTTGGGTTTCTTGTTCCCAGAATCCATCACCCAGGGGGCGTCAGGTGTGGCAATCACGCGCTTTAGCGCCTCATAATCAAAAGTCATGCAATGGATAGCTACCTCTGCCTGCTGACAGGCGCATGAGTCACTAGTACGAGGTCGGCAAAGCAATGCCTCCCCAATAGCAGCCTCAGTGATCAAAATCTCTCTACCCCGCAGATGGACTGAATCAAGAGTGGCACGGAAGAAGTTACAGTAGAATTCTCTCACCCATGAAATGTTTTTCCTCCCCAAATCTCTATCAACAAAGTCCAAACCCAACTCCAGAATACGGGTGTTTATGGCGCGTCTCACATCATTGGGAAGGACTAGCTTCTTCTCAATGTTCAGGTTCGTCTTCCGGAATTTAGGGAAGCGAAGCTCACAGTAGAGGTTGGGGAATTTGATTGGGTCAGTGGATGGGAGCAGCTGATTCTCTATGTCCACGTCATTCAGTAGATTCTTAGCATAATTAGCATAAGGAGAAGGGGTAGAGGCTTTAGAGCACTTTCTCTTCTTAGAAGTAGTGGCTATAGCTTTTCCTTTGTCTGACATCCTGAAAAACATTTATGATATGATATAAGCAATTAGCCAAGTAGATATAAAGCACTTAAGGTAAGACATATTCATGAAGTGAGTGAAGAAAACAGAATTCTTGGAATGCAAGTAACAAAACTCAAAATTCAACCCAAGTCACAAACCAAGAATTCAAACCACAATTGCACATTGCTTATTCATTGAGCCTAAGAAATGCCATATTCAAAAGAATGATTAAAAAGGGTTATGTTTAAAACAAATGGAAGAAATCAGTTGGTTAATCAAGTTAGAGTTAGAAATTAGTTCAAAAATCAGTGATATGACAATTATCGGCTCAATTAAAAGAAGTGTACAAAGTATGGATGCAAGCATACTCACAACCATGAAATGCATATAGTCATTGATGATGAAATATAATATTGCCAAAAAGTAACCAATTATGAAAACAAGTCATCAATCAATGTGAAGATCACTAGAATTGTATGAATTGGTGTTGGTAAAATCAGAATATTTAGGAACAAGTTAATCAAGAAATATGCAAACACGAAATTCAATGAGGCATAAAATTCACAAGTTAAAAAAAGAATGGAAAATCTCATGATCCATGTGACTTAATACAAATTAGGCATGAATATAGTGAATCAATTAATCATACAGATTAAAAACCTTCAAACTTGTGAGTTTATGCAAAAGAGGCACAAAATCTCAAAAGAGTTTCAAGTTATGGTCAATCTGAAAGCTTACTTAACTATGCAATGCATGTAAGCAAACAAAGAGTACTACAAGCATGACCAAAACCTGTAAACATGTTCTTGAAGAGTTTCCAAAACCATTTAGCAAACAAAATCATATTGACACAGAAATCGTCAAACAGAAGCTTGTTGCATCAATTAAACAATTTTATTTCATGAAACATGGTTAGGAAAAATCCGGCAGCATTTCAGCAGTAAATTGGCTATTTCTCAAATTCAAACAATCAGTCCAAATTCCATATGAATTCATTAACAATTAAAACACAAGAACCATATGCGAGTTCATATGAATGGAACAGATAAGCCAATTTTTTTTCAGCAGGAAAATATTGAAAGGCAATTTAAACCAAACTAGCCAGCAACAAAGAACATTCTTTCTTTGAACAATGAACAGAAACACTGGCTTAAAATACAGCACCAAATATGCCAAATGAACAAGGATAATGAATTCAGGCAGCATGTTATTTATTGAATTCAACTTGCAAATACCATTCTAAAACAATAATCATTCCACTTGCAAGCAGTATGAATTCAAGCAATTAAGCATGTTTGAATCCAACAATGAAGTGAAAATTTAATCAGGAATTCAGCCAACAGTACTCAGCAAAAGCAAATAACCAGGCAACAGCATTCTTTTCTTTTATTGGACAAATAACAGAAAATAATGCCCTGAAAATATAGCACCAAAACAGCACAAGGAACAACAGTAATTGCTTCAGTCAGCATTCCTTTTATTGAATTCAATAATCAATCACAAGTAGGCAGCATCAACAGATCAAATGAGCACAGAGCAAATCAATGAAACAGAACAACTCCAAACAGCAGGATAAATTCAAACAAGCCTAAATCCACTATTCAGCCCAGATTCTCTAACCACTTAATCAAACTAAACTAACTAAACTAATCTAACTAAACAAGCTAAACAGAATAAGCTAAACAGAATAAGCTAAACTAGATTAATCAAACAAAAATAAAATGAAAATGAGAAGAAGGGGAACCTGGGAAGCAGGGGGGTTGAAACAGAGGAAGGGAAAGTGGAGGGAGAGGAGTGAACCGGCCAAAGCAGGGCGGCGGTCTAGGGATATGGCGGAATGTTTG
Source organism: Arachis hypogaea (assembly GCF_003086295.3). Taxonomy (NCBI): domain Eukaryota; kingdom Viridiplantae; phylum Streptophyta; class Magnoliopsida; order Fabales; family Fabaceae; genus Arachis; species Arachis hypogaea. Next base: position 57,494,195 of record NC_092046.1, read on the forward strand.
CCGGCGACAATGGAGGTCGCGGCGGTGCTTGTGGCGGCGCTGGGGTGCCGTGAGAACGGGTGAGAGAGAGACAAGGTCGGGGTGAGAAAGAGGGGGCGAGGAAGAAAGAGCGAGGGAAGAAGAGAGGTGAGGGCGCTGGCGGCGGTGATGGTGTCGCCGGAGGTGGTTGCAGCACTGGTCATGGAGGGGGAGAAGAGGAAATGGAACGTTGGAAAAGAAGAGAGGGTTGGGGCGCGACTACGCTAGGGCTTTTGCGTCCCTGGTTAAATGAGATTCTTGAATCCACGCGTGCACGCACCGTGCGCGTCTGTGTGGGTGAGAAAATAAGGAACTGGTGCGGAGGTGTCATATGCGCCCGCGTGTGGATGGGTGAATTGAGAATGGGCACAGACGCATACGGTGCGCGTCCACGCAGGTGAGCTGGGCCAGAGGCACAAAAGGGGCCCATAGTTGGCATAACGCTCGGGTCTTTTGGCCTGGGGTGATGCACGACTGCATCGATGCGCGCGCACTGTGCGCTTGCCGTGGATGAGTTGATTGATGATTGGGGCGCGGAGGCGCCAAGTGCGCCTACGTGTAGGTACGAAAACGCAAGGGGAGCGAACGCGTACAGCATGCGTCCGCATTGGTTAGCGCACAGAGTTGGCCCAAAAGTGGCACAACTCTCTGGTCCTTAGCCCAGAAAGCTTAAATATGCAGCCGACGCATGCGCGCACAATGCGCTTGCACGTGGCTGGTGTTTTTTTTAAGAGCATCAAGAAGGGCTCATAATCCTTCCAACCTCCTCTAAGACTCTAAAACTAGCTAAGATGCAAAAATAAAACATATTTTGAATTTTTTTTTGGGGGATTTTTCAAACAAATTGAGGAAACTTGCAATCCAAGCAAAAACTCAAATTCAAAGAATCGTCCCTAATTAAGGCATAGAATGTATAAACACTTTAGCAAGCAAAGCAAAATATATTGACAAGTAAAGAAACTATCTACAATGGAACCCAATTCATTCATTCATCATATCTACAAGAGAATGGAAAGAGTTTACCATGGTGGGGTGTCTCCCACCAAGCACTTTTGGTTTAAGTCCTTAAGTTGGACATTTGGAAGGTTCCTTGTCAAGGTGGTTTATGCCTGTATTCATCCTTGAACCTCCAAGAGTGCTTGTCCTTCAATTGGTTGTCAGAAGTTCCGACCACTTTCACCAAGCTTTGGTTTGGTTCTCTCCAAGATATGAGCTCCCAAACTTGGTTTCCATAGTGTGATCCAGGATCCCATATCTTATCTTCGCACCCATCTTCTAGTTGATTGCCTTGATTCTGTCTGGGTGACAAGAAAGATGAATCCTCATGAAGGCACCAAACTACCTTCCTAGACCCATTTAATTGAGTACGACACCAATCCACACTCTTCAATTTTGAGTTTCCAACCATAATGAGTCTAGATTTACAACGCCAACCACTAAACATCCTCCTCTTTCGCTTAATTCCACAAAGCGCCCTAAGTTGGTCATCCGTCTCAAGAAAACCATACTCAAGTGGGATAATAAAGCTAAGAGTTAGAAGTTTTACCCACTCAAATGAAATATTGGATGACAACCTAGGTGGAAGAGTTCCCAAAGATCTTGATAAAGCACGCTCTACTCCCGTCCATCCTCTTCTAGAGGCTTCCACCACTTGGCAAGGTTCTTCGAGTTTTACCTCTCGCCAAGCTTCTTCAAGTTCACACTCTTCTTCACCAATTTATTCTATCTCCTCCCCATCACTCTCATCATAGATAGGAGGTTTAGTGAAGTCTACCTCGTCATCAATTCCAAGCACAGTGGGGAAGGACTCATCAAGTTCAAAAGGGTCATATGTCGATTCGAAATCATCATAAATAGGAGGGCTTGTTACTTGGGACACTTCTTCCAATTCTTCATTCACAATATGCCTTCGAGGTTGCACGTCCTCCTCAATATTGCTTTCTGATTCATTAGAAGAAGGCTCAATAAGATCATCAAGGAGATTGACCAATGTGGACAAAAAATCACCAATGATGGAATCCACTTCTTGATCAATTTCCTTCGACTCTCTATCCACTTTCTCAACATCACTCTCCTCTTTAACATCCCTCCCAAACTTCGTGGAAGAGGTCTCTTCAACTTGAGACTCCTTTATGTGCTCAACATATCCTAAACATCCAACCACTACTTCCTTTTGCTCACTAATTTCTACCTCCTCCTCTTGTTGTACTTCCTGTTTTAACTCCTCCTCCTTACCATGGAGCTTCAAGTTCACTCCCTTGCCAAGCTCTTTGGTTGCTTCGCCGCATTCCACAATGAGAGCGCCTTGATCGCATAGGCTTAGGCGGGACGAGACCATGTTACTAATGGCGTCTACCATGATAGCCATTTTTGATCTTAACTCCGCAAACTTCTTTTCATCCTCCTCTTGTCGCCTTAAGATATGAGATTCAAGATCTCTTAATTCCAACATGGGGGCTTCATTGGGAGGTGATGGTGGAAGAGAGGATTTGTTTGAGGGACAGTTGTTATAATTGAAAGGTGGTTCATATTGGTGAAATTCTTGAGGTGGTGTGTATGGACTTTGTGGTTCATGGAAGTATTGGTATTGGAAAGGTGGTGGTTCTAGATATGATTCATATGGTGGTTGGTATGGTGGGTATGGGTTGGGGTCATATGGAGGTAAATGGTGGTAGTAGGCTTCTGAGTAGGGTGGTTCAAAATTATGCTGCGGAGAGGGTTCATATGCATGTGGTGGTTGTGGTTGACAATCACAATAAGGGTCATCACACACATTGGATTGGTATGTATTAGGATCAGGATTATACCCATATGAGTTCGGAGGAGGTTGTTGCGAAGAAGGTTGTCCTTGAGCTTGGGGTTCCTCCCATCCTTGATTTCCAAATCCTTGATGCACATTCTCACTGAAACTTCCATTTCCTACAACATAGTTTGAACTACACTCATAGCCAAAAGGATGAGAATTCATAGTGAAAGAGAAAATGAAAACAAGGACTAACAGGAACAAAGAGAGCAAAATTCTACACTAGCAAAAACTAACAAATAAACCAAAATTCAAGCTATTCACAGTATATACAATAGCCGATAGCATAGCACCATTGATATCCCCAGCAACGGCGCCATTTTGATTTAGGTGTATTTGTCATGTCGGTATAGAATTTCATACAAAATAAATGAATTCTCGTTGCAAGCATAGTCCTAAACCAACAAACAATCCTCCCAATCAAAAATTTATGGTTTTGTTACAAGTACAAACCCCAAATGAAAATTTACCAAAGTATTTAGACTCCGGGTCGTCTCACGAGGATAGCAATGAAGTGGTCAACTATTGGCTATGAAAAAGCAGGGGGGTTTGATTAATAAGAGGGCAAGAAATTAAATGAGCAAGACATGTAAATCAACCAAGTAATTAAAGGAAACAAGATAAAGGACTCTTGGCTAAGACTTAGGTAATCGAGATCACTATCCTTGTCAACAATTCAAACATTGATAATCATGCGGAACCGAGCTCATTAGGTCTACTCACTAAACCCTTAAGTACATAATGTCTACTCCTAGGCTTTGAGTACGTCAAATGGCTTGATCAACATCAATCCATAAGTCCCAACCTAGCTACTAATTAACTCAGTAGTAGGCTAGAGTCAATGGTTATCAAATTGATCCCCAAGGGTTCTAGAATTACCAATTCAATAAAGCCCAAAGACTCAAGATCACTCAATCCCTTTAGCCTAGGCCAAGGGTCAAGATAACTACTCAAAAACTATAGGAAGTATTATATCAAACACCTAATGTGCAATAAAAGTAAACATCACAAAATGTTAAAATTAAGGAGACCCATAACTTCATAAGCGAGAAATCAATAATAGCAAGCAAGATTAACATGAAAGAAACATCAACATCAAATTGCATTAATTGTAAACCAAATCCAACATGAGTTCATCATCACAAAAGAAAGCAAAATGAGAAATTAACATTACAACTAAGAAAATCAAGATGTAGATATCAGAGAATATAAAAGAAACAAGATGAAAGCAAGGAAATAAACATGGATCTATGACAATTTAACCTAATCCTAACCTAATTCTAGAGAGAAGAGGGAGCTTCTCTCTCTAGAAAACTAACTAAAGGCTCATGTTGACTAACTAATTGATCCTCCTTTGCTTGGACTTCAATTCTGCATGAAATACACTCAGAAACAAGTTAAATTTGGGCCTGGGCAGCATAGCAATCGCCCCTAGGGTTTTGCCTTTAAGTGGGTCACGTGCTGGTATCGGCGCGTACGCACCATGTGCGCATGTGCGTCGATTGGCTATTTCTTCATCCGCGCGGACACGGCATGTACGCGTGCGCGTCTCTATGAAAAATCACTTCTACGCGTGCTCGCCTTGTACGCGTGCGTGCCCATTGATGCATTCCCAATCTTTTGTTTCCTCATGCATTCTCCACTTTGTATGCTTTTTTCCTCATTTCTTCCATCTAATACTTGCCTTATGAACCTGAAATCACTCAACAAATACATCAAGGCATCGAGTGGAATTAAAGTGAATCAAAATCACCAATTTAAGGGCCAAAAAAGCATGTTTTTACACTTAAGCACAATTCAAGGGAGAATTACAAAATCATGCTATTTCATTGAATAAATATGGGAAAAGATGATAAAATCCCCTAAAATAAGCATAAGATAAACCACGAAATCGGGGTTTATCAGACTTCTTTAAGCTCATTTGTTTCTTTTCTTTACTCTCTCGAATCATTGATGCTCAGAGCCTTGAGCTTTGAGGGAGTGCTTTTGCACTTGAGCCTAGCCTTGACTCTAAGTGTTTTGTTTTCAAGCTTTTTGCCTGATACATAAACACCATAAGTACTTAACAATTAGATTGTCATTGGTACTCAGAGCCTTCAGCTTTCTCATTTTTTTCCCTTTTGCTTTCCTTGCCTTAATTTGTGCTTGCTTCTTCAAGGTTGTCATGATTTCAAAAATTTCATAAAATGTCCTAGATGAAAACTTTAATTAAATAAAATCTAATGCAATTGAGCAACAGTTAATCATACTATCCTTCCAATACTCATAAGCGCACGCTAAGTTCTTCTTTAATGCCTTGTTTGTTTATTATCATGATACTTTATTGCTTTTGACTCATAGAATTCAAGCTGGTAGTCATGATGTCACAGCAAGATGTTACTAATCAAAATTCAGGCTATGCTTCTATACAGAGAAGATAAAGACAATCATGATCTTTAAAGTACTGGAAGCAAATAAGGGGAAAAAGAACTTTACCACCTTGTAGTTCATCTTCACTGTTGTCCTTTTGCTCCTATTCTTCCCCCTTCCCATACCAAACTCAGAATTCTTGCTCATCCTCAAGCAACAATTAGAACAATAGTGATGGGGTCTAGAATGGACCATGAGTGTCTTACACAATAAAATGTTAGTAGTACATGTGTTTAAGCAAGTAAAATTAAAAATAACCATGAAGGCACAGGAAACAAAGACATTGTGATTGCAAAACAAGTGAGGTGTGCATGATACATTGTATAAAAGATAAGTAGCATACCAAACTTATTGTGACACTTTCACATGGGATTGATGCAAGTATCCAGTAAAGATTGCAAGAAAATTTTGTTGCGTAGCAACACCAAACTTAGAATACAATTACATGTCAATTTATTTGAACTAAAACTAAGCAAATGAAACTGTTATATGTTAAATACAATCATCAAGCGAAGGATCTGTCATGAATGAAGAATTCTTGGTGAGGTATTAATAAAAATATTTAAGGAGCAAAAATAAAAGAAAGCATTAAAAACAAAGAAATGACTAAAACAAAGATAATAATAAAAATGTTACACCAAAAAAAAGATAACTTTACAGAAGCATTATGATTATGCAGACAAGTGGTGTTGCTGAATAACTTGCATAGAAAAATAAGTGGCACACCAAATTTAGAATCTTAGTGTGACACTTTCAATTAGAATTGATGCAATCATCCAGAGGGATTGAAAACAAATTGTTGCATGGCAACACCAAACTTAGAATGTAATCATATGTCAATTTATTGAAAATAAACAAACCAGAGGAATAAAATGTTACCTAAGGTTGGGTTGCCTCCCAACAAGCACTCTTTTAGTGTCATTAGCTTGACATGTTGTTCTTCACTTTCTTCCTCATCTTCGAGTTTGTTAAGAGGAATGACCTCAAGGGGGGAGAAGATTCAGCTATTGTCCCCTGTCTTGGTCTCTCCTCAGCAAGCTTCCTTTTGTTAATGGCTTGATTGAGCTTGCTTGCTGGATCAGGGGTAGGATCGGTGCTCTTGTTAGTTGCCTTCACTTCTTGAATATCAATACTTGAGGGTTGTGTGATGGTTGGAGCATTATCTTCATCAAAAGCCTTTTGAATTGGTGGTTCAATGAGCCCTTCTTCTATGCAACTTTCTGCTTCACTTGACTTTGGATTTCCTTGATTGTCTTCCTCACTTGCACTCAACATCTTATTTAACAGAACTTCTATGGAAGGGATTTCTTGATTTTCCCAAGCTTTCTTCATCTCCTCTTCGTATCTTTCAATCACGGATTCAAGTGTTGAGAGTCTTTGGTTCAGAGAAGTTTGTGGGGGTTGTGAGTTTTCATTTTCCTTTGTCATCTCAAGTGGTCTCTATAGATATGTAATCTCAGGTTCAAATATCTCCACAACCTCCTCCTTCATTGAAATTTCACTTGATATAGTAGCCTCTTCATCTTTCTTCTCTACTTCTCCCTTTTCATCTACCAATTGATCTTCATCTTCCTTGCTTAGCAATTCTTTGTTTCACCTTGCTTGCTTCAAATATCCATCCATCTTATTGCAGAGGGCTTCTTGTTCTTTCCAAGAGTCTATGGATGTTTGCAAGTATTGTTCAAATGCTAGCTCAAGGGATGAAGGCTGAGAATGAGCTTCTGGATATGTGGGTATTGTGGTGAGGTTGTTTTGAGTAGTATGAAATGAATGTTGTGAGTTATGAAATGAGTTTTGTGACTATTGAGATGAGTTTTTTGTGGAGTGGAATGAATTTCGTGGTTAGTGAAATGAGTCGTATGAATCTTGGGGAAAATTTTGTGTTGAAGCAAAATCAAGTGATGAAGAGTTTTCAAGTGAAAAATTGGAAGGTGAGGTTGGACAATTTTACATGAATGAATTGAAGGTTTGCTCAAGTGATGATGGCTCTTGATGACTAAAGTATGAACTGTCAAATGCTTTCTGGTTTTGATCCTTCCATCCACAATGTGAATCATTGTTGAATTCATCATGGTATGGATCATCTTGTGGCATTGGGAGACAATCTTGCATGAATTTATTGAAATCAGTATCAAGTGATGATGTCTCTGGATGAATAGCATATGGAGTATTAGAATTCCCTTCCCAGCCAAAGTTTGTGTTAGTGTCATAATAGTATGATTCACTTTGTGGCTCTGGGAGGAGATTTCTTTCACTTGATTGTTCATACTCTTGTTGATATGCCCAGTCACTATGAGGATAATGACATAAATCATTTTGTGATTCTGGATAATATCTCATGTGATTTGTTTGATCAATTTGTGGTTCTGAAGCATATCCTCATTGATTGGGTTGCTCAGAATCTATTAATTCTTAGTGATACTCCCAACCACCATTAGAATAATGACTTGAATCATTTTGTAGTGGTGAGCAATATCCCATATGATTCTCTTGCTCATCTTGTGGCTCTGAATCATATCTCCATTGATTGGAGTGCTCAGAATCTATGATTTCTTGGTGATATTCCCAGCCACCATTAGAATAGTCAATTGGTGATGGTGGGTAATATCCCATAAAATTTGTTTGATCACAAGATAAGTTGAACTCCATTTGAATTTTGTAAAACACATCACCAATGAAAATTGAAATTCATGTCACAGAGAAGAATTTCTTAGTGAGGCAATAACTCAAACACCTTGGTATCAGTTTAAAACATAAAATTAAAATGACAAAAACAAAGAAAATGATTAATCTAGACTTCTCACCCACTTAATCATTGTCGATCTAAATCAATCCCTGGCAACGGCGCCAAAAACTTGATGGGTGAAAATTAGATTTCCACACAAACTCACCGGCAAGTATACCAGGTCGCATCAAGTAGTAATAACTCACAAGAGTGAGGTCGATCCCATAGGGATTGATGGATCAAGCAACTTTAGTGATGGATCAGTCAAGTCAAGCTAACAGTAGTGAATTGAATGAACATTGGAGCAACAGAGAGTGAATTACAAGAATTAAAAATTGCAGAAAGTAAATTGGCAGAAACTTAAAGAGCAAGAAATGTAAAGTGTAGCAAATGTAAAGATAATTGGGTGCAGGAAATTTAAGGAAAGCAGTAGATCAAAACTCAGAACAATTGCAGAAGCTTAAAATTGCATGAAAAGTAAATTCAGATCACAACAAACTCAAATGTAAAGTTGCTGAAAGTAAAATTGCAGAAAAGGAAATTGTAGCAGAGGATTGCAGAAACTGAAATTTCATAAACTGAATTCAATACTGAAATGTAGAAAGTGCAGAAAAATAAAAGTGTATCAAAGAGAGCATTCTATTCTACTCCTACTCCTACTCCTACTGCTGCCTCCTACTACTGCTGCCTACTACTACTGCAGCCTAACAGAGCTCCCCCCAATGAAATGAAACTGATGCCTTTATATAGGCTTTACAAAATGAAAAATGAAATTGAAATTGAAAACAAATTACAATTCAAATGAAATTCCTTTTCTAACTGTTTCTTGTGCCTTTAAGTGATGATACTGGGCTCTGCTTGCTTTGAATTTTCAATTGGGCTTGGAATCAGTCAAATTGAGCAGAGTTGCAGCTTCCAGTAGAGCGTAGCGTTCATTTAGAGAACGGAGCGTTCGGGCACCCACGCGTACGCGTCCTTCACGCTTGCGCGTGCTTTTGCCTTTTCGCCCATTAACGCGTGAGTGACCCTTTCAGCGTTCTCTTAATGAGCGCTACGCTGGCTTAGTGAGCACTACCCCACGCGTGCGCATCATGTACACATGCGCGTGGGTAGCAAAATCCCAATTTAATGCTTCTACGCCAGCCACGCGTTCGCGTGCTTTGTCCCAGGTGACCCATCGACGCGTGCGCGTCGTTTGCAAAACTTTGCCTCCAAATTTTAACTTGCCCGAAAATGCTGGCTTAGTGAACGTAGCGTTCTTTGTGCAAATGAGCGCTGGTTTGTGCAAGTAGAGCACGCTTCCTTGTTTAAATCATGGGCCACGCTTTTAAAAGCGTGGCCTAAGGCTTCAAAGTGTGCCCAAGTTCCAAAACGTGTCCCAAAATTCCTCTTTTCTCCTTTTTAGCTTATTTTGTGCTTTTTTTGCTTCTTTTTTCACTTATTTCCTACAAAGTTTATAAAATCAAAAGATCAAAGTAATGTACTATTTAAGCACAAGAATACTTAATAATTAAGCATTAATCATTAATTTCTTGTGTGAAAAAGCATAGAAAAACATGACATGATGATATGTCATCACATCCTTTGACAACAGGTACTAAAAGTGACCTTCATGGACGAGTAATAGGTTTTCCACCAAGAGAAGAATGAGTATGTGGTTAATTGGCAAGGTTTAAAAGCAAATAGGTGGAATTTATTTCTCCGCGAAGCATTGTCCTTCTAAAAGTTCAACATATCTTTTGGTGAAGTGGCTTTGATATGCAAAGATTGAGACCCTTGAAGATGGTAAGGGGACGGAATGGCTTGAGCTAACCCAAACTATCTAGAAACGGCATTTGGCATGTAAGTTGCTGTTCTTAGGTCATCTTCACCTAGGAACCCAGCAAAAAGTAGTTGGGAAGTCAAGAATTGTGACCAAATAGTGACAGTTTCCTTTTGTGAAATCTTAGCCGGGGTAAGAGACCGTGTCAACTGTTCCAAGGGTTACCTGAAACTGAAGGTTGATCTCGGAGGAAATCTGCTGTTGTGGCCAGAGCTGTCGTGTCTGACTTGCTGAGCCTTGAGATGCGGCTGATCCTTGATCACCGGAGGGTGTTGGTACCTGCAAGAGACTCCGATGCTTAAGTTAGCATGGGCTTTAAGTAGGATTTTTGTGTAGAATCAGAGTATGAGTTATACCTAGGTGCTCCAGTGTATTTATAGTAGTGTAAAGTGCTCTTTCCATGAGATATGATAGTTATCTTATCTTATCTTTTTAGGGGAACTGCCTTATCTTTCTTGGCTTTGCCGCCTTTAGAATGGGCTTTTCTCCTTTCGTTTGGGCCTGCTTTGGCCTCTATGGTGATTTGGCCGAACTCTTTTAGTAAGAGGTCGGTGGCGACCGTCCTGAAGAGGTTGGTCACTTGTGTCTTTAGCCAGCCCGGGTCGCATAGCTCGATCCAGGGTATGAACATCAACCATTCCGAGCCAATTTGACAATTAGCAAAACGAGTTAAATTGATGTTGTGGTCTTTCTCTGGCAAGTAATAGAAAGCACGGAAGAAGTATTTCATTTTATCATGTGAGGCCATCAACTTGTTGGGAAAAACTAAGTTGAGCAGATGGTGTCCTGCAATCACAAAATTTGTAGGACCTTTTTGGGTCAAGCGCGGTTGTAGCTCAGACTCAAAAATGGCAGGCAGCCACAATTGAAAGAACCAAACGGGACCGTCAATATTAGTGATTCTCTTCTTCTCCCTCATAAGGTCCGTGATCCAATCTAGAGTGAAATATAGTAAAGCTAGAAATAATTTGGCTAAACACAACTTCCTACCTTCAGCTAATATAATGACTAATGGGAGATAAGTGACTTCAACTTGAATACTCCGGACACAGAAAATAACATCGCTCAACTAATAGAGAAGAAAGGCAATGTGCTCATTATTAGAAACCATGTGCTTCATCTTGACCTCTGTTATTGAGAATGAAGCTCTGGTAAGTGGTAGAAGAGATATTAATGGCATACTTAACTCCTGTGGTCGACTTGGTGGTAGTTAAAATTTTCTCTCCCAAAGGAGGTAGGCCAGTTATAGTAGCTACATCCAGAAGAGTAGGCGTAATCATACCATATGGGTGTGAAAAGTGTGAGAAGTCTCATCCCAGAAATACAAAGCACCTCCCATTAATCCTGAATTGACAGTGTAAGAGTTTTGACTAAGATAAATTAGATCGTATATTATAATCTCTTTCCACAGTGTCATCTTCTCAGTTTCAACCCTATCCAACCAAGTACGGAAACATCCAATGTTGGTCTTTAGGGGATTTCTGAACATCCTGTTATTGGAGTCGAAGTATCCAATAGGAATGGAGTCTTGAAAAGCAACGGGTTTTCTTTGAGGGTGACCAGGAAAATAATTTTTTATTTTGTTGGTGACATTGGGAGAGCTAATAGGGTCGACGAAAATTGAGTCTACACTATCAATGGTGAAAGGGAGTAGCACCTAAAATTCCCATATTTTTATTTTGAGGCCTCTGATTCAGGAGCAAAATCTTTGCCGTTTTTGACAACAGGCTTATCACAATTGATCACTTTAGATGAAGAAGGAGGACTTGTTGATAGATGGTGACTTGAGGTTGCCATAAAAATGCAGATTGAAAAAATCCAAGTATTAAGTATCGAGGTTGTCAACAATCAACAAACAAGCTGTAAAGGTAGAAGATAAAAAAATGAAATTGAATTTATATGGGTTTAATTTGGTTTAAGCAGTAAGCAAGGATTTAACATGAAACAAGACTTAATACTACTTGCTAACACTCATGAATATAAGAATAAAAAAATCTGTAAATGAAACATATGAAAAAAATTCATTATCTACTAGATTGATCATTGGTAAAAGTAAGGAGAATGTGTATATAATCTAAGCAAGATAGAAGTATATAATATGGGTATTCATCCCTTTGTTTTCTATTACATTTGTGTAACGTTGCTTCAGAACATTGCTAGGAATCCTAGATATTGCATTCTTCATTAAGAAATCCAATGGCAAAAATGTTGCAAAAGCTAAATTATTCCTAATAAGTATGGCCACAAGATAGCAATTGTTTCTACTTACATTGGAAAAAGTCTAGTTAAAGTAAAATATATCATATTAAGTGAAGGGGTCAAAACAAGCTCACTTGCTGTTAGAAAGAAACTGGCAAGTATATGCACAAAGAAGTTTGGCAAAGCATTTCCTTCAACAAGACCTCGAGGATTATAAGACAGTCGAACCAACAAAAAGCAAACTGAAAAAATTCAAGACCTTGATCCTCAACACGTCATGAAACAGGTTCTAAGGCAGCACACAATTTTCAATTAGGGAACATCAGGTTATATTTGTAGATATAATAATATATATTTCCACAAAAAAAAAGAGGGGGATGAAATTTCGAGATTTTTGTGCCAAGAAAATAAACCATCTCTCTTATCCTATTTTTGGGAGCAAAATCGACAGAAATATTCTTCTTTTTTCATACCTCCATTTTCATACTTGAAAACAGAAAATGACAGTAACATAGTAGAATTGAAGAATAAGAGTTCAACAGTCAAATCTTAATTTGAGTCAAATAATGTAAAAGAATCAAGGAGAATGCTCTTCAGAGTAAGATTCTAGTACTCATAAATAACACATGGAATATTTTGCATACCATTTTTGGGGTTAGGGTTCCTCTAAATCAACAATGAGAAAGAGAAAGATAAAAATAGACCTAGCAGTGAAATCTTACCTAGAATATCAGAAGAGTTAAGTATAGTCAAACCCTTGTGAATGGAGGAAGCCCACCATAGTAGATGAAATTTGGAAGAATGGAAGACACAGAGTTGAAGAAGAAGCTTTTGGATGTTCAAACACTAACGTATTCTCTCTCACAAGTATTACAAGACAATAAGGTATTGGGTTGTTTTTTTTTTTTTTTGGTTTGGTCAAAATAAAAATAAATAAATAAATACATAAATAAACAAATAAATAAATAAATAAAATAACAAAGAAAAGAGAAAGAGTACGAGTACTCTTGTGTGCTTTCTAAGTGACGTTTCAAAATATCATTCTTGTCAATGCGTGTTGTTATTATTTATATATATACATTTTAAAAGGAAAAAAAATAATAGTATATATGTATATATACATATAATAAATCAATGTAAAAGTATATATATAATAATAATAAAAAACAAATAAATATATGTTTGTATATACTCTTCTTATTATTATAAACAACAAAATATTTTCACTTTCAATCACTGTACGACTTCAAGTGAAAAATTTTGGGGGCATTATATTAGACAAAATATAATTTTTAAAAGAAAATTATAAAAAAAATAATTAGTTACATGGTGATGTTTCCGTATATAATATTTATATTTGTTTTAATTAAACTAGGTCATTTGACAGTTTGATTATTTATTTCATTTTTAAAATTGACATCAAGTAAGAAGTGTGGAAACAGTTACGGGGCAATTCAAATTTTCCGCAAGTAGTGTACAAAGGATAACTGTCAGCTGACATTAGGTTAGTCTATAAATAGAGTTTTAAGAACACACTGTAGGGAGTTCAGTTCTTTTTGGAAAACACTTAGAAACTCAAAATTCTCTCAGCCCCTTGGCATTACAAAGTAAAATTGGAAATCTTAAGTAATTCCTCTGAACTCAAACACTTGTAATTTATTTCGTTCCCGTTTTTATTAATAAGATTTCTCTACTTTTACTTTGTTCCTTTTTTTACATTTATGTTTCTTTCTCCATCTTTTCTTTAAGTTCTCATTTGTTTTAATTTCTGCAATTTACTTTATCTCCGACACCTTGCATTCCTTTATTTATTTGTTATTTTCAATCCTTTTTAATTCTTATTGATGATACAATTGCGATATTGAGATATCCACAATTTTTTTAAACATTGACAAAAAATTGAGTAAAATAGTTGTATATAACAGACTAAAACAAGACTCTAACTACTCTTCTTTCACTCTTTCTTCATCAAAATCTTATTAAATTATATTGTGTCCTTAATAGTATTCTAATACGTATTTTATTTAGATAATACTACAACAAAATTCACTTTTAGCGGCAAATTTTTAGCGACAATAATACAATGGTCACTATTTCCTTTATTTAACTTATATTTTTGTGGTCATTATACATTTGCTATTATTAATATATGTTATAATTGCAATTATTATTATTGCCACTAAATTATTACTTCTTTTACTATTATTTTTATCTTTTTTAAATTAATAACGACAATTGTTATTATTGCCAGTAAAAGTATTCCAATTTCCTAAACTAAATTGATTGAAAAAGAAAAAGAAAAAGAATTGTTCCTGTGTTGGGGTTTGGCTCTTCAGAAGAAACACTCACTTCCCTCCGTCTCCACCTTAACAGAACTCACTTCCCTCCATCATCGACCATTGCCGCCATAGGCCTTGCCACCGCTGACAGCCGCTGTCTGTCGTCCTACACTCATTCAAACTGCATTTCTATTCTTCCACCTCAGATTTGCGTTGATATCTCGGATTCACCGTTGCCAAGGTCTTTCAGTTCCAGAGCCACCGTTGCTACGCCATCCTCAGATCTACTCTTTCGATTGAAATTGCCTCCGACTTGTAGCTATGGACTCGGGAATTCAGAACTTGAGGAACCAGGAGGTCGAAAGCGGTAGAGATCATCATCACAATTGTTCGTCGTTTTCGTGATAGAGTGCTAGCCATCGTCATCCACTTCTTCTTGGTGATTGGCTTGGTTATCATAGCTTCTCTACATAATAAGCTTTATTGATTAATGTGATTCGTTTGACTTGATGTGAAATTCTGCATAAATTTGATAATATCCATTAGTTAGGTTTAGCTAAACTTGATTTCATTACAATTTTGAACTCTGAATTTTGAAATTAGGAATTGTTACACCAAATTGTATTATCATTTTCGTGTAACACTGGGTTATACTATTTAAGCATTATTTCCCGAATGTATTGGCAATATAGCAATTTGAAAAAGCTTATTTCTGTTACATTTCACCGTGGTCTTTGTTTTGAATTTTGTTATCTAATTTTATTCTTTACACTCTACATTATGTTTTTCTTTTCAGCACATTGATGAGTTAGATCTGAATATAAAGAAGTATCTCAGAGGAGAAGCTACTTCTTTTGATATATATAGTATTATTCTGGTTTCTAGAATCAATACGTTGGCATCCAATTATATTATCTCTTAATCTTAATTTGCAGAATTTGAAAGATAGAAATCTCAAGCATCAGCTATCTGTCAGAGAAGAATTATATGGCAATGCTACAAAAGCTGCTGCCAAGGCAAAAAAGGTAAGCTATTTTTCATGTGTCTTTTATGTTCAACAATTAAACTAAATTTATCCTTTTGTTCAATGATCTCTATGTGACATGCTAAAAGAAGAATTCAATTTTAGTTGTGCATTATATTCTTATTCGAAATTGACTAAATTCAAGATTAAGTATCAGATTTAACTAAATCTAAATTTGATGTGTGAAGAACTTTGATAATTAAAAGAAATGTTGTGCTCTGGTCTGTGGTTACCGAGATCAATCAGATGATCCATATTCAAGGTTCTATATATATGGATTCTTGTTTGATGTAGTATATTTTTTATTTGGCTTGTTGAATTTTATGTTGTCAAGCTAGTAATTAACTTGAGCAAAACAGTTGAACAAATAATAATGGCATAAAAATTATTTCTCCTACGTGTAAAAATTAGAAAAGTAAATACCAATAGTGTCCCATAATCCAAGGTTAACTGTACTGCCATCAACCACAACATTTGCACTAAAGTTGTCAAAAACTGTAGGCACATAGTGATGATTTCTTGCTTAAGCATAAGCTTGGTTTTTTCTCCTATTTGAAAAGCATGCTAGCAAGATTTAGTGATAATTTCTTGCTTGTTTCTGTTTGTATATATTCTAATATTATATTCTGTTTCTTGTTTTGCTTTTTAAGTATTTATGCATTCTTGGATTGGTTTCACACTCCTCAAATCTTGAATGCAGATCACAACATTTAATATCTCATTAGTTGTCCATGGAACCATTGTGAAAAATGATGATTTTCATAAGGTAATTTTTTCTTCTGCAAATGGAGAGGCACTAATACTCCTTCTCCAGCATGACTTTTCTTAACTCTTGTGAAATTGATTCTTGTACAGGAAGAATCCAACCCATATGTTGTTCCCATTAGCATAGGCATCTTCAGAGTCTTGGTTAGTCCTTTAGGGATAACAACCATTACAATGATTAGAAGGATTGTATCAAATCACGAGGCATTCCAGGTATGATTGCGCATCATCATCATCACATTTCTTTTCTTTTCAATTCTAGTTCGAATGTTAGCATATTTATAAAATAGTCAATGATAAGTATGGTGAATTAGCTTTTTATAAAAAAAAAAGAAAGAAAAAAGGAAAATGTGAATTAGTTAATAACTATATCACCGACATAGGGTTCGTTGAAAGGCTAGATGTTTTGACTTGTAAATCGGGTGTCTTGTGTTCGAACCAATAGAATGCAAAAATTAGCCTTTGAGATACTTAAATCTTTTTGGATTTCTATGAGTTGAGCTGAATTATTTGGATTCCTAGTAATAAACCCTGATGAACTGGTGGGTTTTACCCAATAAAAGAAGCTAATGTTAGATCCTTGATTGGTTCAAGAAAACAAAATTTATTTGAACATAAAAGTGGACATTCTAAACTCAACCTTGGATGAGAGGACATAATATACAAAGAATAGGAAGAAAATTATCCAGTGGAATGTCTGTTATGGTTAGTTGGTTTTCTTTGACCTTTTCTTGTTCCTTTGGCCATGATTTCCTATAATGCACTATCAGTTTTTTTGACCCGCTTTATTTTAGTTTATCTTTGATTCAGAAACGGAATAAAAAGAAATGGGAGAGTGAGAAGAGATACTACGACAGTAAGACTCATGTCCATGAAGACTGAATGATTTCTATTGTTCTCGGCATTAGACATGGAAGCTTAGTAAATTTGTAGGCCTTTTTTTATTCTTTCTCTGTTAGTAAAATGAAATGATAGTTCTGTACTATTATTCAATTTGGACCATAATTGGACATTGCGATCTGTAAACCCCGTGAAATGAGCGAATAATTAGTCAATAAATTAAATTTTAATTAGGAAAATTAAAATGCAAAGCTAATCTCAAAATAGGATAGAGCTCTTCAAAACGAGAATTTTGACACCAATTTTAAAATTTTTGGCCCAAAATTAGACCGAATGGGTCAAACCGATTAAACCGGGCCCAATTGGATCCAACCAGACCCATCACTTAAAAAGAACACAGCATCCCTTCCCTTCATTTCTGCATCCACGCTGCCATTGTTGGGTGGAAGAACACCAAAGCTTCCAAACCCTCATTGAAATTTCATTTCTCAATAACTTTTGATCCGGAGCTCTGATTGACGATCCATTTGCGGCCACGCGACCGCGGCGTCGAGCTCTACAAAGCCCATAACATTGTAAGTAAGGAAGCCACGTTTTCTTCCTAAATATTCTCATTTCCAGTTCTGAATTTATTGGGCTTTGGTGTTGAGATTTTGTATAATTTGGTGTTCTAGGTTTAATTTAGCTTGCGGAGCTTATTGAGTTCGAGTTGTTACGCGTGTGGGCACGGTAAGGACAACCTAAACCCTAGCCCAATCTTGTATTTATTATGAAAAATCTAAAATTGAAACATGTATATGAATTAGGTGTGAATTAAGTAGATACTTGTGCATTGGAATTAAATTGGGAGCATATGGAAGCTTGTTGGTGATTGGAGCCAAGACTTGGGTTGGTTTCTCAAGCTTGTGAGGGGCTGTGATTGTGTTTGTGTGGCTGCCTTGGGCCAAGCGTGGTGATCGGCCAAGGTATAGTTTAGGTTTCGTGCATTTAACATTTAAGGTGTTGTGAAAACGTAGGTTAGAAAGCCATAGGTTAAGTTGAAAAGGTTAAATGTATTAAATGGTTGGCTTGTGATGATGTTGGATAATTATATGATTGATTTTAAATTAGAATTTATGAGCTTGAGTTGTTGATGTTGTGGTATGTATGCTCTTGGATTTATTTATGATGGGTTGTGTTGATGTTGGTATATATTAATGGATTATGGTTGGTGTTTGTTAATAAGGAGTTGTTATATGAATTGATGGATTAATATATATGAAGGGTTGATAATGTATTAATGGATTAATGGATTAATATATATATATATGGTATATGTTAATGCAAATTTGTGGTTATGGCTCATTGGATTGGTTAAAGGTAGCTTGAAGTGGTTGTTGATGAGTTGGGATTAGATATGTTAGCAATATGCAAGTTTTGAGGGTAAGGAATATGAGTTGATGAAAATAAGGTTTGGTTGAGAATTGGTTAAAAAGCAAATTTTGATAAACTTTGGACGTCCATAATTTACTCCTCAAATTTTGGATTGAGTTGTGATTTATTGTAAATGAAAGATGGTTTTATGAGCTTTTGATTGATATTAATTTTATGAAAAACAGAATTTTGTAGAGAAAGTTATCGACGTTGAAAGTTTGGTATATAAATCTATATTACAGGATGGCTAAAACTGGTTGCAGCAAGCATTCTGGGCATTCTACCCATTTTTGAAAAACGCCCATCCACGCATACGCGTGGCGTGGAATTTTGATGACGCATGCGCGAGAAGCATGCATATGCGTGCATGCATATTCACGCGTACGCATGGCTGCTGTTTGCTGCAAAAACCGATTTTGACTGTTTGAAACCAATTTGCCACTTCTAAACCCAATAGCTAGTTGAAGCTAGGAATATGAGATAACTTGGAAATGAAGAAAAGGGGTGAACAAGATGAATTGTGAGGGAAGTGGTGTGAAGCTGAATGAATATACGTCGCTATGGTTATAAAGAATGAATGTAAGAACGTGATGTGATAAATGATAAGATTTAAGATGACTGTGTGTGGCCAAGATGGTCGGAATGGCAAGGTCTGGGTATAATCCCGCTTGTGTAATTAATTTGAATATGTGTTCGGATGGCAAGTTGAGGGTGGAAGTTTCCTCTCTTGTCGTGATGTGGATGTGGGAAATGTGGAAAGGCACTCTCCTTCGTATCGTATCCCCCACGTTCTTCTCTGGTTGCAAGGTGGAAAGGCACAGTCCTTCGATGTGGAAAGGCACTCTCCTTCGTATATCCTCCAGGAGAAGGTGGAAAGGCATACTCCTTCGATGTGGAAAGGCACTCTCCTTCGTTTATGATCCTCCTGGAGATGCGCAACCTAGAGACCAATGTCTGGGTTAGCTACCAGATGTGTCAGGTTCTGGCAAAATAACCGACACGTGAGCTCAAGGCCAGTAGGATAGACATTAATCATGTGCATATGTGTGCTTTGTTTACTATGCCTTAATTGGGAATGCCTAATTGATTATATACCTCCTGCTTCTTGTTATACTTGCTACTTGCACTATCTGCTCATTACTTGTGCGTGAATTTGTGTGGTTGCTTGTTTCTGTTGCATTATGGGTGATGGAGGGATGGAGGAAAAGGTGAAATGGTTTGGTGTTATGATAGGTTTGAAATTGAGTGAGTTAGGCAGATTTAGAATACCTACCCCTGTTTATAGCTTCTGTTTAGTAATTAAGTTGGATAACTAAATAACGGAGTTCTAGGATTGCATATGGCATTCCCAAGACCTTATTTATTATACACGTGGCACCTTTACCATGCTGAGAACCTCTGGTTCTCATTCCATATTGTGTTGTTATTTTTCAAATGCAGGTCGAGAGGCTCTTCGCTAGGCGTCTGGATCCTTGAAGCGAAGTAGTTCTTGGGTGTATTTTGGATCTCTGTTTGTATATATGTATTAATGCGTTTAGCTTACTCTCCAAGTAACTTGTGTATGCTGCTCCTCATAGAGGTTGAGGGAGAGATAGGAGTTTATTTTGGTGTAATTTTTGGATACCTATATATATATATATATCTTCCGGCTAGCCTTGGCTTCGCAGGCTGAGTCAGGAGCTAGTTATGTTATCTCCTTGGCCATCCTTTACTCTTTTGCTTATCTTTACCATTTCCTATTAGGTTTCTTAGCACGCAAGTAATTCTATTCCTTGAGCGTTGCACTTTTTATTTTGCGATTTTGATTTATCCGTTTTTCAAGGCTCCTAATATATTATCTTTTTCCACTATTATATATATACTTTACTGTTTAAAGGTCCATAACACCACACTACCTCTATTCTACGACTTAAGCGTAAAACTCTGTATAATAGAGTGTTAGACGATCTCTGTATATGATTAATCATTTACTAAACTGATTTAGCCAATGATATGTTTGTAGTTAACCATTATTATTATCTCTGAATAAATTCATGGTTAAATAAACCATGGCTGAATTAGTTTGGAAAAATGATCCAACTTTATGATTCAAGCTGAGCAAAGCTATCATTTTCACTTTATTTTGGTTATTGGTCTCTTATCTAGATTTATCCCTTAGCTTTTTTAATAACATGTTACATTTTATTATTGCTGTATGTGGATTTGATGAGGATTGATCGTCTTTGGTCGAATTCCTTTTGTTCTTCTTTGATAAATTAGTAAAGATATATTCATTGAACAAGATATATTGGAATTATAGTTCATTTCCATTTCTATTGAATAATTACCAGTAAAAATAAAAGCCTTAAGATATATTCCTTTTTCATAATATTACTTTTAGTATAGGTTTATAGCATTTTTTATTTTTTAGATTTGTAACATAATTTATTATTTTTCAAAAGAAATTTATGTATCAATATTTGAGTTTAATAAAATATCTCATTTTGTAGTAATTAATTTCAGTATATTATAACTAAAAAAAGTCTTAAGATTTTAGCGGCAATAGTAATGATAACTAAAAGTGAATAACATTATAATTTTAGAATAATTTTTAGTGACCATATAAATTGTCGGTAAAATAGATTTTGGCGGCAATAGTAATGGCTACTAAAAGTGAATAACATTACAATCTTAAAATTATTTTTGGTGGCCATATAAATTGCCAAGAAGATGGCCACTAAAAATTATATACTTTTTGCGGCCATTAAAAAGGTTTTTACCGGCAAATATTATAATTGCCGCTAAAATCTTTTAACGTCAAAGCATAAGACGGCTAATGTCTAATTGCCGATAAATGTATTAGCGACTATTTTTATTGCCGCTAAAAACAAAATAAATAGCCGCTAAAAGTGATTTTTTTTATAGTGATAACTTAGTTTCAATGCATATGTAGCATACTTATAAATCCAATGAAAATGGCTTATTGTTTGCAACAAACACATGTTACAACTAACAAATAAATCATTTTAAACAAAAATAAATATTTTGCAAAATTTAGTTTTATTTTATTGTGGGTCTTCACATATATATTCATATATGATACATAAATAGATTCTTTTGTAGTATCATTGAAAAGAAAAGACAAAAAAAATAACAAAAGAGAAACCTATAAATATGTTTTTTTTTTTCCTCTTTGTATCTCTTTACTTTTTAAATCTGCTGTATCAGAATATCTCCCTTATTTTATATCTATGTAACGTGTTTTGAATTAAGTGAATTATAATGATATTTATTTTATTTAAAATATATGTTTATTCTTTATTTGAAGCATGTTAAGTTATTAATACAAAGTATTTTGTATTGAATAACAAGTGGGTAGATAAATTTTGGTGTTTTGGTTTTATAATTTCTAACTTATTAGTTGATAAATCAACCATTATTTTAAAATAGAGTTATATTTTAAAATGGATACAATAAATATTTATTTAAAATTTAGTGAAGATAATGCTTAGATATAAATAAGTGGCAGAACTACATATTTTTTATTCATTAATTTTAACAAATTTAAAAATTTTACTAACACTAATTTTATCTTTACATTTTTGATAAATTTCAATTTTATTTTTCCGTTCAACACAATTTTTTTTTTCCAATATTCTATTACGTGGTTTGGTTGATGGAAACAAGCAAACAACGTCAAATATTGTCGAGTGATTAGTGACGTGGAAAGAATGGAACCCCGTCACGTCATGTCTATTGAAAAATGGGGGAAACAATAACATGGTGAGAAATTAGTTTCTTGCTCCATTGACAAATAAGTTTGCTTCCGCATTTCTTCCTCCAATTTGTCTCCATGTTTCCTTGCATTTCATCATGCTTGTTTCCTAGTCGGCCGACGCCTAGCACAATTTTTGGGCTAAATGACGTAAACAAATTAAATGACCTCTAATATTACACTAATATCTTAAAACAAAACAACTTATATGGATGTCTTATTTGTATATCTATGTAAATCAAATTAATTATATTTGATTTACATTAAAAAAAGTGTAAATCGATTAGTTGATTCGATTATATGTAATTACTTTAAAACGTGCATGTAAGCTAATTCACTTTATGATATTTGTGTAATATTTTTTTTTCGTGACTGAAAAGTAACAATAGAAAAAACAAAAAAGAGAAAACAAAGAATAAAGAACTGCTTAAGAAGCAAGACAGTCGCGTTGAATGCTACTCACAAATTCATTCCAAGGTAACGGGAGCTCCACTTAATGAGTATGAGTCCTCATCGCCGTTTTTGCCATGATGTCTGCCACTTTGTTTGTATCTCTCAAGATCAACCGAAGGTCACCATTTTCAAGATATGATATCTCAAATTTTCAACACCAAAGGACCAACAAAACCAGAGTTATCTTGGAAATTGTTGGCAAGAGTCAAGACATCCACACAATCTGTTTCACAAATAATATCTCTTTGCCCTAAGTCCTAGGCTAGAAGATATCCTCTCTAAATAGAAAACAATTCTCCTTGCAAAATATTACTACTCTCAATCGTTTCCAAACAGTCTCGTTGCTAACTTCCATTCCAATCTCTTCTAACACAGGCAAAACCAACATGACCACTAATACCAGGATAACTTACATCACATTAATCTTAAAAGTGCCCACCAAGGGAGAATTCATGAGCCACTAATGGTAGAAGGGATTGAAATTCGTTGCAACTCAAAAATATTCCGAAACACCATTTCCAAGGATAAAGTCATACTAGTCACCTTATTCAGGGGCCAAGACTCGTGTGGATGAAAGATCTCATTATTCCTGGAATGCCAAATCTATTATAGACTAGAAAAGAATTTAAAAGGGCGCTCTTTGTTATGAAGCAAGAACCAGTTCATCAAATCCAGAGGTTGATCAGAAATATCCAAAGCCTGTCAAACTAGCTGAGGTTTCGGACAATCCCAAATATAATGAACAACCAATTCCTGACCAGAAAATATCGTGGACAACTGTCCGTCGGTGAGATGCCCCTCCTGAAATGAAAAGCAGCAGTAGACAGAGTCTACATAAGACAAAATCAGGCCAAAAATTTATGTTTTTCCGAAATAAGCTAATGCCAAAGTCAAAGCCAAAGCCAATTCTCCTGGTCCTTCCAACCAAACTTCTTCTTACTGAGCCACAAGTAACCACTATGAGAGTCATATACTTTTGGCATCGCATCAGACCAAAACCATCTTACCACTGAACCTGCTTGCACATCCAAATTATAGGAAAGAATGTTGCCTTGCAAAAAACAGTTTAGAGGAGAATAGATATTTTGAAGGTGCTACTATCCAAATGACCAAAGATCCAAGATCCGAAAATTCAAATAAAAAAATGAATATAATTCATCTCATGACAAAGCTGCCCCTCTTTTCTTCAATTAGAAAATCAAAAGTTCTGGTTTAGATCCCAATGCACCAAACAATGCCATCCTTCAAGAGATCCCAAGTTTTACATATACTCTTCCAAACATAAGAGCCCGTGTCTCGAGACTGATTGAAATAGTCTCTGGGAGAGGAACGGTATTTTTTCGCCAAGAATTGAACCCTTAACTTGTTTGGATGATGAAAAAATTGCCAAACTAGCTTCCCAAGAAGAACAACATTAGCACAAAACGAATCTCGAATCCCCAAACCACCAAACTTCTTAGGGGTGACTAACGCCTTCCAACTAACCAGATTCATGCATCTACCATCAACTTGACCTTTTCAGAGAAAGCTCCGCATCATAGATTCTATCTTAAAGGAAAAAAGATACTTACATGCGGTAAGAAGGAATTGCAGCCATTACTAAATTGATCAAACATAGTCTTTTTTCCTTGTTAAGCAATCTCCCTTTCCAACTAACCATCCTCCCCCGAATCTTATTCAGAACATCATTGAATGCTACTTGCGTCATCCAAGAGTGACTAAGGGTAACCCTTATATACTTGCTCAAGTTCCGGACAATGATGGATGACACCCCAGTAAAAATTTTTTTTCTTGCCGCTGGACATTCTTGGGCCATAGCTCCATCTATCGACACATTTCAAAAGCATGACCATAAAATACGTTTAAGAAAGCGTGGCTATATTATCACCCAGAAAGCATGCTTATAAAGTGTGGCTATAGCATCACATATACGACCATGCTTTTTGTCACGGCCCAAAATGAACCATGACCGGCGCTCAGGGAAACGGTTTCCTAGCAAGCCTATCAAACTCAAATATAAATCAAATAAGAAAGTTACAAATATTTTAAAGAAATTTACAGTTTCTAAAACGAATAATTTCATATTTTTAATAAAAGGTAAAACAATTAGATATGGATGGATCCTGCCTGTGATATATGGAGCATATGACGTCTAAGAACTCAACAAAAATGAAGTACCAATTGCAGATCATTACTCTTGAATAGAAGGCTCACACATTCAAGTATTTGTTCCTGAAAATCATTTTTAGAAAAACGGAATGAGTTTTGCAACCCAGTGACCAGACAATACATCTATAATCGACATGAGACCATATATAAACATTATATCAAAAATAATGTTAATTAGAAAATAATAATTCATAATAATAAGTGAATCAATAAGGGAGTTCTCATACAGAAATCAAATCAAAAGTCCACACTTAGGCGGCTCCACCTCTATGGGTAGCCATTTCCTCTAGTGTGTCCGTACGGAATAACAGATCTAACGTGTGGCCTACACGTTAGGCTAGCAACGCCCCTGCTAGCTGAGGTCTGAGCCAGATGCATCTAGGTTAACGTCATAACCGCCGTTAACTACGGTTTTCTAATACGAGCCTCCCAAACCAATTCAAAACATATAATTTCAAACACAACAAATCTTTGATCTTACAAATATATAAGGTATCGAATCAAATCAAATCAGATAATATTTTTTTCATCCAAATCATATTCAATCATATTTTCTCAATCTTAAGGCATTTCAAAATATTTCACAATTCCAAAACAAGTGAGTACCAACAAAATTTCAATACTTCAAAAATACATATTCGAATAAAATCAAGTACTTTAAAACAATATAAAACTTCTTCAACATACATATAATCTCATAAAAATATATAGTCTCATGTGCATATTAAAATGAGTTTAACAAGGATAAGCATTTAGTTCTAATAAATCAATTAGTAAAACTAATTTTAAAATCATTTGATAATAATCTTTATAAGTATAACTAAGTTCAAACACCATATATCCAAATAATTATAGACGTAAAGCCAAACAATTATAAATGTAAAGCCTACTCACAACTTGGTCCCAGGAGACCGAAGAAACTGAAACCGGAGTGGCAAATTAAAAGGGTGAAGATGGTTGGAATAGAATGGATCGAAAGGACGTAGAATCTAGACCGAGGCAGTAGCAACAACTCCAACTAATCCCGCAGCAACAACTTTGTAATAGTCACAGCTATAGCGGCTGAAATAGAATGGAAACAAGGTAGCATAAATGGAATAGTAGCAGAGCAAAAGTGGAAACGATGCAAGTTTAAGGAAAAGACCTAAACCAAAACAAAGGCACTATTCGGCGGCGTTTTTCCAGAAACCACAACGGTGATGGCAACCTTAGCTCCGATAAGATGCTTAAACCGGAAGCATAGGACCAGCAACGGCGCCAGCAAGGAATGGCTCTGACGGCGGCCGCAGCTCGAATGTGACCTCCTTCCCCAGCAACGGCAGCAGCAGCGGCAACACACCACCGTTACCCCTCTTCCCGGCGACGAGTTCTGTTATATTCTCCTTCCCCTTTCGCGAAGTCTCTCCCTTCTCTCTCCTCGTGCTCTCCTCAGTGACGGCGACTTGGCATGGCGGCTGTTGAGGCTCAGCGGCGATGGAGACAAGGCGCGGCAGCTGTAGCAGTTTGACGGTAGCGAAGCAGAACGGCGGCAGTCCTTCTTCCTCGTCTCTTCTCTCGCGCTCGTCCCCTCTCTCAGAGGCATCTCACTCAGTTCTGGCCTCTGATGGCGATGCGACGGCGGCGAGCTGGACGTGGCTGGCGGCGACGCGACGGGACACGAAGGGCGAGCTCCAGGCCAGCGATGACGAGGCACGGCTCTCTCTCTCCTCGCATGGTGGCTCGGCGTGGACAGCTCTCTCCTTCCTCCTCCCTTCTCTTCTCACGGTCTCCCCTCTTCTCTCTTTCCCTTTTCTTTCTTTCTTTCTTTTTCCTTCAAGTCTGTGTGTGTGCTGTGAGGAAGAGGGTGTGAGGGGAGTGAGTGTGTGTGCGGTAGTGAGAGGTGAGTGTGTTAGAAGAGGGTTAGGGTTTGGTTTGAAAAAAAAGAGGAACAAGGGGTATCGTAGGGATTTTACATTCTACCCTCCTTATAGAAATTTTCGTCCTCGAAAATTGATATAATCTTCAAAACTTTACATGATTTTAGCACTTTACCGAACATGAGAAATGAGCATAACGAGGTGCAAAAGTTACAAGATAGGATCCTGATAAAACGATGTCATTGGCCTTTCCCTACCCTCGTTCCCTTGACAACTCAGATATACATAACCCTCTTCACGTCGTTCGTCAATCTTTTCTAAATACAATCTTGGTTCTGTAGTACATATCCATGGTAGCAACCAGTCTTATGTCAAGTGTTCGAATTTCAACTTTCTGAACTTCCGCATCAGTAGCTGTGTCCTAAAGAACTAACGTATCGCTTGCTATATCTGAGAATCGCACGTGATATTGAAACAAACACGAGTATGTTTAAAAAGATTCTAAACTTAGGTAGAAAAGAGCAAACATCACAGATGGTGTTCGCAAGAATTCGGGGAGATGCGTAGGATCGCAACTAAACAAGGATATACAAAAACGGTGAAGCATGCCAAAAAGAGAATCAATCGCATCTTAGTAAGGAAATTTGAATCAAGAACTTTGATAGAACAATAAAAGAAAAGATGGTGTATGAAGTCAAAATAAGTTTATGTTGGATCAAAGAAGTACGAAGTTCACAAGAGATGGCCACTAAAATCAACGGTAATATTCACAAAGATTTAAGAGAATGACTAGAAACACAATTAAATAACACACAATCTTTTAGAATTAAAGAAGAGGAAGAACATACAAAGCCTAAAAATTTTATAATATTTATCGAGCAAAATAAGAACACTAGGACAAATGAAGTTAAAGAAAACAATAAGCAACAGCACTATAGGTAAGGAAAGCTAAACAGCAACAAACATACAACGTAAATAAAATACCCATAACAATTATAAATCCAAATCCTAAGCAACAAGACAAAGACAATAACAGAGAGACAAAGCAAAACAACAAATAGAAGATTTGACCGCACATTTTAGAAAGATAATGGTACAATTATGAAAATTAAAAACAGTAATTGTCACAAAAATTAACATCCTCATTTTCTCTTATCTAGAATTCTTTGACAAAGGCCATTTGAAATAATTATTGCCATAACCTTGAATATTAAGTATACTAGAATAAAATTTAATAGCTTTTGACTATAAATAAAAGACAAATAACGTAAATCATAATGAGAAAATGCAAGCAATCATCTCATTATTCCCAAGGCCAAAATTCACCTATAATCATATAGCTAAACTTAGTATGAAGTTACAAATAAATTCACATATAAAATAATAATAATAATAAAACTAAAATTTAAAGTATTGGCAATTAACACACTAGGATCAATTATAATAACTACTTTCTTCTTTTTATTTTTTTGGTTTAAATCTCCAATTATGAATTTGCTCTTAACATAATCAAAGCACATAGCAAAAGAATTTCAGAAAATTAGTATGAAATTAGATTTCTTGTAAAGATAAAACACCAAAAGAAGAAAAAAAAATCATGTTCATAAATATATATACTTTATCTTTTTTTTTTTTTGGATAAATAGAGAACACACATGCAAGTATAACTATAGTTATAGAAAAAGTTGACTATTTTTTTTTTTTTGTGAAAAGGAGAACAACAACTATAAACTATAAATTACCAATTGTAAACAAGTCATTATGCATACACTGATGCACATTTTATATAGACAAATATCTATATCTGCTTTGCAGCAGTTTTCAACCGATATTAATGGCTCCTAAAATTTTAATAGGCATAAGAATTAATAAAATGAAAATAGGAGCATATAATCATCAATGGTTGGAGGAAGATGTGAAATCCTTGTAAAAGAAATTTCTCAAAAGAAAAAGGAAAGGAAAAGCTTAAAGTAATGGTGAGGTTTTATGTATAAAATACATTCTGATAGAAATCAAAACACCAAATGCTGAAATACTTTAACAACTTCGCAAAGAGTCAAGAATTATAATAATTAAATACTTAAATGAGTGTAAAGCAAGAGAACAGAGCTTCCATAATCGTGACAAAGAAGCTAATGATTAAGATGTAAAGCAAGGAAATATTCAAGTAAATACTCCATAATACTAATAATAAAATTAGCAATAACTTCGTTACAAGAGAAAAGACTTTCAAATTACTAATCATTCAATAAAAAAAAATCCTAACTTGTTGAAAAATTTACCAAAATAGTCTCTATATATTATGATTGTCCTAATAAAATCTCAAGTTGTTTTGAATATTGATTCCCACTTATAAATTTAAAAGCAACAAAGTTCACAAAAAATCCTATATTATCACATTAAAATAAATAATATATTTTCAATCCTAGTGAAAATTTAATTTAAAGTATCATTGTATAGCTCAAGTAAATACATAATTTTACTTACACTATTTTATTCCACAAACCCAACCAAATGTAATTCATGAAACATCAAGTTTCGTTGAGAAATCAGATAATTTTAAAACTAGGGTTATTAAGGGGTACATAATAAGAAAGCATGGTTTATAATAATTAGTTGAATATAATAAAGAAAAAAAATTCGTATAAGTAATTTATTTTGCTTTAAGAAATTAGATATCTAGTCTTTTTATCAAAAATTGTCAACAATTCTTTTCAATCTCTAAGATCTACTTCCAAATATCACAAAGGCACTACAAATCAAGAAAATCAATCTCCCTAAACCTCTAAGAATAAGAACAATAGGTGAAAATAAGGAAATTTTCAGAAAAGCAAGGGTTAAGAAAATTCTCAGGTTTCAGATTATACTCAAAAGCAAAGTTCATCTTATAATCACCAACCAAAAGGCAAGCGTTCACAATCTTTCTCTCAACTTATCAAGCAGGAAATGGTTCCGTGACAAAAAGTCATATTCAGCAACAAAGAACCATAATGGAAACAGATCATCAATTAGAAAAATAAAACTAAACTTCTAGATCGAAAAAGCTAACTTATCACCCAAATAATTCACTACACTTAAGCAAAGAAAATCAACAATCGAACAAACAATGATAACACTCTATTCATATGTTGCATCACATAGTCCTTCTTGAGCAACTAAATAGCTGTTTTCGAAATTATTGATTTGAAAAAAAAGAATCAAAAGCTAATCAAAATTATGTTAGCTTCAAAAATCATCAACATAAGAAGGAAAATCTCAATATCGCTTATCAAATCCAGAACAAAGCATCTCGATCAGAAACTCAGCAAATTCATGCAATCCACAAATCTAAATACAATTCTATAAGGAAATCAGATTGTAATTCACAACAAACATAAATCAAATCTTTTAAGTAACTCATGAACTATTGACATTAGGAATCATAGAGAACAACCCAAAGACGAAGAAGATTAAAGCACACATTCACAAAATCGGAAAAAATTAGAACTAGCTAGGAGAGAAATCGCGAACCAGAACCAAAACTTAAACCCTTGCAAAAACAAATTCGAGAAAATCTACCAAAGGATATGTCAAGATTGGGTACAAAAGGACAAGAGTAGTAAGAAGCAGAGAGGACGCATGCTCTCAATAATCAGAAGACAGCAATGACATAGAGGACAAGAAGACATTCCTATAGGCCTTTGATAGTGCCACAATTTGTACAAATAGGCGCGCTTCTATTTATACAATTGTGATCCTATCATAGGACACTTGCTCCATATTACACAGATTAAACCTAAGCTCTGATACCACTTTGTCACGGCCCAAAATGAACCATGACCGGCGCTCAGGGAAACGGTTTCCTAGCAAGCCTATCAAACTCAAATATAAATCAAATAAGAAAGTTACAAATATTTTAAAGAAATTTACAGTTTCTAAAACGAATAATTTCATATTTTTAATAAAAGGTAAAACAATTAGATATGGATGGATCCTGCCTGTGATATATGGAGCATATGACGTCTAAGAACTCAACAAAAATGAAGTACCAATTGCAGATCATTACTCTTGAATAGAAGGCTCACACATTCAAGTATTTGTTCCTGAAAATCATTTTTAGAAAAACGGAATGAGTTTTGCAACCCAGTGACCAGACAATACATCTATAATCGACATGAGACCATATATAAACATTATATCAAAAATAATGTTAATTAGAAAATAATAATTCATAATAATAAGTGAATCAATAAGGGAGTTCTCATACAGAAATCAAATCAAAAGTCCACACTTAGGCGGCTCCACCTCTATGGGTAGCCATTTCCTCTAGTGTGTCCGTACGGAATAACAGATCTAACGTGTGGCCTACACGTTAGGCTAGCAACGCCCCTGCTAGCTGAGGTCTGAGCCAGATGCATCTAGGTTAACGTCATAACCGCCGTTAACTACGGTTTTCTCATACGAGCCTCCCAAACCAATTCAAAACATATAATTTCAAACACAACAAATCTTTGATCTTACAAATATATAAGGTATCGAATCAAATCAAATCAGATAATATTTTTTTCATCCAAATCATATTCAATCATATTTTCTCAATCTTAAGGCATTTCAAAATATTTCACAATTCCAAAACAAGTGAGTACCAACAAAATTTCAATACTTCAAAAATACATATTCGAATAAAATCAAGTACTTTAAAACAATATAAAACTTCTTCAACATACATATAATCTCATAAAAATATATAGTCTCATGTGCATATTAAAATGAGTTTAACAAGGATAAGCATTTAGTTCTAATAAATCAATTAGTAAAACTAATTTTAAAATCATTTGATAATAATCTTTATAAGTATAACTAAGTTCAAACACCATATATCCAAATAATTATAGACGTAAAGCCAAACAATTATAAATGTAAAGCCTACTCACAACTTGGTCCCAGGAGACCGAAGAAACTGAAACCGGAGTGGCAAATTAAAAGGGTGAAGATGGTTGGAATAGAATGGATCGAAAGGACGTAGAATCTAGACCGAGGCAGTAGCAACAACTCCAACTAATCCCGCAGCAACAACTTTGTAATAGTCACAGCTATAGCGGCTGAAATAGAATGGAAACAAGGTAGCATAAATGGAATAGTAGCAGAGCAAAAGTGGAAACGATGCAAGTTTAAGGAAAAGACCTAAACCAAAACAAAGGCACTATTCGGCGGCGTTTTTCCAGAAACCACAACGGTGATGGCAACCTTAGCTCCGATAAGATGCTTAAACCGGAAGCATAGGACCAGCAACGGCGCCAGCAAGGAATGGCTCTGACGGCGGCCGCAGCTCGAATGTGACCTCCTTCCCCAGCAACGGCAGCAGCAGCGGCAACACACCACCGTTACCCCTCTTCCCGGCGACGAGTTCTGTTATATTCTCCTTCCCCTTTCGCGAAGTCTCTCCCTTCTCTCTCCTCGTGCTCTCCTCAGTGACGGCGACTTGGCATGGCGGCTGTTGAGGCTCAGCGGCGATGGAGACAAGGCGCGGCAGCTGTAGCAGTTTGACGGTAGCGAAGCAGAACGGCGGCAGTCCTTCTTCCTCGTCTCTTCTCTCGCGCTCGTCCCCTCTCTCAGAGGCATCTCACTCAGTTCTGGCCTCTGATGGCGATGCGACGGCGGCGAGCTGGACGTGGCTGGCGGCGACGCGACGGGACACGAAGGGCGAGCTCCAGGCCAGCGATGACGAGGCACGGCTCTCTCTCTCCTCGCATGGTGGCTCGGCGTGGACAGCTCTCTCCTTCCTCCTCCCTTCTCTTCTCACGGTCTCCCCTCTTCTCTCTTTCCCTTTTCTTTCTTTCTTTCTTTTTCCTTCAAGTCTGTGTGTGTGCTGTGAGGAAGAGGGTGTGAGGGGAGTGAGTGTGTGTGCGGTAGTGAGAGGTGAGTGTGTTAGAAGAGGGTTAGGGTTTGGTTTGAAAAAAAAGAGGAACAAGGGGTATCGTAGGGATTTTACATTGCTTTTAAAGCGTGATAATAGCGAAAAGCGTGACAAAAAAGAAAGTATGTCAATAGATCCACAAAAACATGCCGATAGCTCAGAAAGTATGGCGAAAATCTATTGGCATGATTTTTTGCACTTTTCGACACACTTTAAAAGCGTGGCATAAAACTGATTTTCTTGTAGTGAAAGAGGCAATGACACAATGCATAATCAAATTGATTCCTATTTAATTTGTTTGTGTGATTTACCTCAATTTTTTGCAAACAGTAATCCGATATCTCTTATTTTATGGAAAAGATTTTTCAAGTTTTTAATTAATAATATCACCTTTTATTATTTATTATTTCTCAATTACTTTCAATTTTTATGAGTCTTTTTTCGTCATTAAAAAAAATCGAATAACAAAAATAATGGAGGATAATTACAAAAAAATCACATTATGAAAATTTGATATTATCAAATTAAAAAATGACATTGTCGCTCTCTTTATATATATATATATATATATATATGTTTTTATATAAAAAAATGTCAATCACAAAAATAAGAATGAATATATAACTGCATAATATTTAAAATTCATGTATTTTCTAATAAAAAATATTACGTGCATCCTAAAATTAAATCATCTACCAAGCTATTCACCATGTGTTTAAATAATATATGTTATTTAATTTATTGTTAATATATATTTATATTCTTTTAGAGAAATTCTTCACATTCAAGCGTTTCCATACAAGTCATTTATTTCTTTTTTTTTTTTCTTTTTTCATGCCTCCTCTTTTTCTTCTTCTTCTTCTTCTTTTTTCGTGATTCTTCGTTTTTGAAGTGTTTCATCTTCATCATCGTGTTTCTCCTCTTTCTTCTTTTGATTTTGCAACATTATGTATTTTTTGTTCTTTGTTTGATTTTTTCCTTCCAAAAAGAATTATGAGAATATGAAATAAGAAAATGAAGAAGAAGAAACAACAAAAGATGAGGAGGAGAAAGAGGAAGAATTCTGAATTATGCATAAGGTGTACTTCAACGAATTTTGGGTGTATTTTTTAAATTTTTTGGGTGTATTTCTGTAATCCTTTGGGTGTATTTCTATAATCATTTGGGTGAATTCCTATAACCGTTTGGGTGTATTTCTGTAACCGTTTGGGTGTATTTCTGTAATTGTTTGGGTGTATTTCTGAAGTTCCATTATCTTCAAAACGATTTCAAAGCTTGATTTCAGAAATCATGAAAATCGAAAAAAAAAACGAAGCAAGAATACCAGTGATAAACACAGATAAAACAACGAATGAAAAGACAAAGAGAAAACGCACGAATGAGATCAAATTTGGCAAGAAACTCGTTTTCATGGAGGAAAAAGAAGAAAAGTAGGAGAAGAAGAAAGAAAAGAAGAAGGAAGAGGAGGAGGAGAAGGAGGAACGCGAAGTACGCCATAGAAATCGTATATGGGTTAGTGTACTTTTTATTAAGTTTCTCTCAACTTGTATGACTTGTAAACCAAATAACTTGTATGTGTAGCACTCCTCATTTTTTTAAGAATAACTATTTTAGTAGATAATTTTTTTTATACAAATAGATGTTTTTTATGTACACATCTAAACATAACTTTACTACAGGATCTTCTATTTTATTAAGAGCTTTTGTTACAAACCTTTTAAGGATACTAATTAAAAAAACCATTGTTCAAAATAATATACATTCAAATATATTAATACTTTTAACAAAAATATTATATGCACATTAATTATTATTATAGTAGTTATTATATATTTATGTAACTGTATAATTTATTTTTAATATTTATTTCATATTTTAATATAAATATGTATTTTATAAAAATAACTAATTTAATAACTGATTTTTATGTACCTAATATTATTATAGTTTTAATCATTAAAGATTTAACTTATACAGTGGGTTAACATCAGTGAAAGTTGGCATAATAAATGATAAAAATTTCAATTTATAGTAATCTACTAGTGAATGGTAACTAAATTCACAAGGATAATTAGAAAAGATAAGATAAAGGAGTAGTTAATGCCAAGGTCAATGATACCAATAGGTGCATGTTCTTTCCCTTAGCTTGCTACCTAACCATAAAAGAAAAAGATATATATACAATGAATTGTGAAGGAGTGAAGCTGATGGGGTGGGACTTGGGAGCGAGACACGAGAAATTGCGTAAGGAATATTTTTCTCAAAGCGGTCAAATCAGGGAATGTGGCCTGCATGGAAGCGAGAAAGTTGAAAACCAAAAAAATGATGCCAAAATTCAAGCCAAGATTCGTGCTTTCCAATTTCCATCCACAATTCCACATAATCGTAATGGTAACCACGTTCTTTTGATTCAATACCTATTCTTATTCATTCATGCACGTCGAGAGAAGAAGAAAACCTGCCTCCAACACAAGCGGCGCCGTTGCATCGATCCAAGTTTTCAAACTAACGACGCAACCACGCTAACTTCGAATTTGGCGCCATCCACCGCTCCGAAGTCTTAACGGTCAAAAAGGTTCTGACTCGCAATAAAATTGGCGGGATTTACGAAAATACTAATTTTCTTTTTGAGAAAAATAATTGGTGGGCCCTCATGAGGTCCTCGCTCTGAGTTGTCAATGACGTGGCACCACTCATTTTTGGTTCACACTTCTAATTACGCGAACTCTTGAAGGCTTCTCGCTCTATCTTCTCTAGTACACTGCCCTTTCGCCCCTGTCAAAAGACGCTACCCACGTTGTGGCTGGCTACCATTCTCGAATTCACTCATTTTGGCTTTTAATTTAGCCCCAGCAAGCAACCACACTCTATTCTCTTCACCCACATTGTTGTCTCTTTATTCTTTTTATGTCAAGTTTTGGAGTCTATTTTATGTTTAATTCGGTAGAGTCGATCTATGTTTTACTGTTATTAATTATATCCTAATCAAAATGAAAACCATAAGGGGCTAAGGGCAATAAAAATATGAAGGACGTATCAAATCTTACTTATTTAAACTGATTGGTTCGTTAGTACAATGTAACTTTTAAATGGCGGATCAATGAATATTAAATAAAAAAGTTGGAGTTGGACTACTTGTAGTAGCTAGTAATTAGGCCCTTAACCTAACATTCAAAATTATTTATATCAGTTAATCGGTCTCTTTTCACTTGAAAGAAAATAACTAAATTTTTTTAAAAGAAATTGCATATAAATTCAAGGGCAAAAAACCCAAATAAACCAAGGAGCATTTGAAATTACCTAAATCCGCCAAATCAAAAATCTTCACCTGTATCCACCAGGACCAATTATTATGTAATTCGAATCAATAAGATTCGAATTATGATATCAAGTAATTCGAATTGATTTAATTCGAATTGTGTACATGCAATGACTTAAGGTAATTCGAATCAATATGATTCGAATTACTATGAACGTAAGAATATATAGGTAATTCGAAACAACTTGTTTCGATATATATATGTAGAATTCGAATCTTATTAATTCGAATTACTAGGTTATTTTGTGTTTTAACATAATTCGAAACAACTTGTTTCGAATTATAACTTAAGAATTCGAGTTTAGTTAGTTCGAATTACTATGTTAGGTTGTGATAAATCGAAACAACTTGTTTCGAATTATATATATATAGCACGAACCAGGGCTATATATATATGCTGTGAACTCATGATGCTGTGAACAAAGTGGGGAGATGGCTAGTGAGGAGAGTTTCCTAGTGTTGGTACATTATAGAGGGTCGATTAAGAGAAAAACTCGATCCGGCGTGAAGTTCACTGATAAGGATCCACTATGTATTATCGTGACGCCAACAACCACCTACGATGCTCTTGTTAGCTGTGTGCTGGATAAGCTTGGTCTCGAAGGAGTTAAAAGGGTCAAGAAGTTTTTCTACCGCATTCCAACAGCGGTGCTCCATGACACCGTGAAGTTTGATTGTTCCACAATCGGCAGTAACGAGGACTTGCAGGTTATGTTTCTTTGTCGTAGGCAGTATCCCGAGGTAAGGACACCGGAGTTGTTGGCTAAGTTGGTTGATGTGGTATCTAGCTCGGGTGGTTCAAACCGGAATGCGAATACTATAGCCGCAGTTGCCGGGTCGAGCTCGAGACCTGCTGTTGCTTCGTCCTCTGCTCCTGTGTATGAGCCACCGATGCAGCCTGTTGCGTCCCCTTCGTTTGCCGTAGATCTGGGCGGGAATGTTGGAGATGAGGTTCGGCATGGGGAACATATTCCCACCGAGGAGCATTGTCCCACACCGGCTGGTGTTGGTGATGGTTTGTTTGAGGATCCAGATGACGATGACGTGGAGCCGGATTTGATCGCTGATGAAAGCGGCGATGATGTTGGAACTACTGTTCCGAGAAGGGCTACAGGTGGATCTAGTTCTGGCACACAGCAGTATCCACCCCATTTTTCCTCGTTGGACCTGGATGCTATGCGGCAGGATGAAAATGCTCTGCTGCCCTCAGGATTTGGCGGTAGAGATACCGAGGGGTCTGCCGGTGTGAACGAGTTTCAGGTTGGCCAACAATTTCAGGATAAAGATGAGGCGCTGTTCAATGTGAAGACGTACAGTATCCGCCGAGGGGTCCAGTACAAGGTCGTTGAGTCTGACTATCGGAGGTATGTGGGAAAGTGTTCTGAGTTTGGGAATGGGTGCACATGGCTCATTCGGATGAGTCTCCGACAGCGGAAGGGTATCTGGGAAGTGAAGCGATACAACGGTCCGCATACATGTCTCGCCAGCTCCATCTCCAGCGACCATAGGAGTCTGGACTACCATGTGATATCCACCTTCATTATGCCGATGGTTAGGGCTGATGCAGCTGTGAACATCAAGGTCCTTCAAAATGCCACGGCCGCACAATTTGGGTTCAGGCCAACGTACAGGAGGGTATGGATGGCGAAGCAGAAGGCCGTTGCCGTCATATATGGGGACTGGGACGAGTCGTACAACGAGCTGCCAAGGTGGGTTTTAGGAGTTCAGCTGACGATGCCTGGCACTGTAGCCGTCCTCAGGACTTGCCCTGTTCGAGTTGGGGGACAGGTTGACGAGTCTCAAGTTTATTTTCATAGGCTGTTCTGGACTTTCCCCCCTTGTATCCAGGCATTCCGTCATTGCAAGCCTCTGGTGAGTATTGATGGGACCCATCTATATGGGAAATATGGGGGAACACTGCTAGTCGCCATTGCACAGGACGGAAACTCGAACATCCTCCCCGTGGCATTTGCACTAGTCGAGGGTGAGAATGCTGAGTCATGGTCTTTCTTTCTTTCCCACCTCCGTGAGCACGTGACACCTCAGCCGGGTCTGTTAGTTATTTCAGATAGGCATAATGGCATCAAGGCAGCACTCGAGGCTCCGGATGGGGGATGGCTACCCCCAGCTGCGTACCGGGCGTTCTGCATTCGACACGTTGCATCGAACTTTGCATTGACGTTCAAGGGAAAAGATGCGCGGAGGCTTCTTGTTAACGCCGCATATGCGAAGACTGAAGTGGAGTTCGACTACTGGTTTGACATTCTGCGCTCTGAGAATCCGGCAATGTGTGACTGGGCGAACCGAATCGAGTATTCGTTGTGGACACAGT
This sequence comes from Arachis hypogaea, assembly GCF_003086295.3. Classification (NCBI taxonomy): domain Eukaryota; kingdom Viridiplantae; phylum Streptophyta; class Magnoliopsida; order Fabales; family Fabaceae; genus Arachis; species Arachis hypogaea. Next base: position 57,532,271 of record NC_092046.1, read on the forward strand.
ACTGTGATGCGGGTCGGAGATTCGGGCACATGACAACCAATATTTCTGAATGTGTCAACTCAATCCTGAAGGGGGTAAGAAACCTCCCTGTTTGCTCGCTGGTGAAGGCCACATAGGGAAGGCTAGCTGAGCTATTTGTCCGTAAGGGAAGGGAGGCCGAGGCTCAGATGGGTACTGGACAACAATTCAGTCAATACCTAGTAAAGTGTATCGAGGCCAACCTGAAGACAGCCAGGTGCTTCACGGTGACTGTTTACGACAGGGATAACTCGGAATACACCGTTGCTGAGACGACTCCGACAGGTTCATTCTCCCTTGGTACGTACAGGGTCTCGTTAGGTTCTAAGACTTGTGATTGTGGATACTTCCAAGCACTTCATTTTCCCTGTCCACACGCACTGGCATGTTGTGCTTATTCACGACTTACATGGCAGCCCCACGTCCACGAGGTCTATCGCCTGAGTTCCGTTTTTGGTGTCTATCAGATGGGATTTACACCTCCCATTCCAGAGGGTTTCTGGCCACCTTATGCAGGGCCAACCGTTATACCGGATCCGAATATGAGGCGTGCGAGGGAGGGTCGTCCTAGATCCACAAGAATCCGCACCAACATGGATGAAGCAGATCCGAACCGGCCAAAGAGATGTGGCCTCTGCAGGCAGCCAGGTCACACCAGGCGTAGTTGTCCACAAGGCGCAGGCCCCAGCGGACCTGCTGGAAATCAATAGGAGATTTCTTAATGTATTAGCACTTGTCTTCTATGTAAGTTAGCAACCATTGTGCTCCTTTGTACTAAGTTGTTTCCTATTAGTAATGAAACTTGTTATTCGGACCAAATTTTTCTGCTGACTATGTTTTAAGTGATTGAAATTAGTTTCTAAAACAAACAACATTACCGCGAGGGATGAATCATAATGAATAACATAACATGAAACTATATACCATAACAGAAAAGTGGAATACATCATAGTAAATGACATAACAAAACAACAAAGTACATACCATAACATCAAATAACATAACTACAACGTACATACCATAACAATGATAACCAACCAATAAGGTAGACAATATAAATATAACAACATGACATACACCACTATCCATAAATCATCTAAATAGGTGCGATCCAGTGCCGCAACGGCGTGGCACCCGTGTCCGGAAACTCCTCCGTATAAGTGGCTCCTCATCCTCAATAGACTCGTCGCTGTCATCCGGAACTGGCTGTCTCGGGGTCACACGCGCAGCATGCACGGGTCTAGATGATGACGGGCCGGCAACTGAATGTGACCCAATAGTCTGGGCAGATGGTGGGGTCCCTCCCATGGCAAAAGGATGCGGGGGAGCTATCGTGGCAGGCTCGTTCAGATCTACATCCAGGGGTGCCTGTGTCCCTGTCGTCTGAACCCGTCCGGCTGCAGCCTCATCCTCCTGCATGATAGTCCGGATATCATCAAGGAAATGCGGTCCACCAAACTCGGCCACAATGCCATCACTAGCAAGCAAGTCTCCAAACATCGAGCTCGGACTCACCCATGGAGTACTCTCCTGGAGGGTATGATCATCACCGGGAACACCTACGAAGTAATCTCCAAGACCTCCACCACCAAGCCCAGCATCAGTGTGAGTCGTCGGATCTCCCATGCCAGATCCACGCGACCCACCCTCATGCCCGCCCCGATGGGCCCTATCAACCCCCGCAACATCACCTCCCATAGGCATCTGGGCACCCTCTCTAGCAGCACCCACTCTCCTCCTGCCTCCACGACCACGAACTCTCCCGCCACCCCTAACTGGGGGTTCGACGTCATCCATAGCAAGATCCGCCCCGATCCACTCCCGCTGGCTACGACGTGTCCCAACTCGAGCTCTCCGCTCAATACGACGTCTGTCGGGAACGTCCTCGACCCGGTCCATATCTGGAAGTCGACCAGCACCCCTCTGCGTAGCCTCATCTGGAATAGGAATACCTCTCGGATCCCCCAATAACATCTCCGGCGACAGAAACCTCTTTCCGTGCTGATACCACCATGTCAAGAAATCGTGTGACGGACCGGGATCGGGGACGATGTCAAACTGTAGAATGTGCTCCGCACGCTCCTGCCAGTGATCGTGCCAGTCAGCGTACTGTGCCGGGAACCAACGGTCACCTCCTCTCCCATCCTTCGACATCAAGAAGTCGATGTTCAAGGCGGGAGACGGTATGGGCTGAACGCCACCAAACTGAGGTAAAACTCTATCAACCTGATGCCACTCCACAACCGCAAAGTAAATCAGGGACGTCCTGCAGCGCCATAACATCGTATGCCGAGGCTCCAAGACCTCCGGATGTACAACCTGGATGACGTCTAGTGCGCTATAAGGCATCCATATGAACTGGAAAAATAAAATTTAAAAGGGTTGGACAATATAAACTGAAACAATGACTTGAAATACACATGCTCTGCGTACTTACCTGCCGAGGCTGTAACAAGTCGATCTTCAGGCGAGCCATCTGTACCCGAGGTCCCTTGTTGCTAATCCCAGGATTGTAACCAGACCATCTACGTAGGAGAAACATTAAAATTGGTTTCATAATCGAAAATAAATACGAGAAGCATATATAATACAAAACAATAACGGTACCTCGAGGCAAGGGGCCAGCTAATCTCATCATACCCAGATGGTCTAAGAGTGGGAAACCTCCAGAATATCCAAGACTGTAGTAACTGTAAAGGGCCAGCTAACTTCACCACATGTCTGTTGGCGACTCGGCACATGCACCTGTACAACCATGCAAGTGCCGCCGACCCCCAACTGTAGCGACCCATCTCCTCAAGCCGAGCAACATAAGGTAGCCATCTGATGTGTATACGGTTGCCGGACTTGTCGGCAAACAGCTGCGTGCCCAATAACATCATGATATAGGCCCGGACAAAGCGCCTAACTGTCTCCTCATCAGCCCCGTCTGGACACTCTGCAAATGTCTCCTGAAACCAGGTGCAGTTGACTGCGAATTTCTGCACCTGGTTCTCGGGAGGTAAAACACCGAGCAACTCATGGAACCACTGCCAAGCAGGTCTCCCACCCTCAATGTAAAGGTGGAAGTCTGTCAGGCAACCACTAACGTAATCTCCGTCCACTGGCAACCCCAGCTGGTATGCGACGTCCTGAAGAGTGATGGTGCACTCTCCGAACGGCATGTGGAAGGTGTGCGTCTCAGGCCGCCACCTCTCGACGAATGCGCTGACTAGGGGCTCGTCTAGTCGGAACCATCTGTCATTCAGTCTCGCAAGATGGTACAATCCGGCCATCTGCAGGTACGGAACGTACCTCTCATCAAGACGCATCCCCTGCTGCCGCCTAACGCTGGATATGCAACGACGAGGCTGGCCAGTACATAAACCGCGTAATTAGAAGAGATGCACAACCCACTAACATATACAATATCTTTCATAAGGAAGCAGAAAATAAATCGTCATGTGTAAAAGATAAATGAAACAAACGACCAACATTTTATACAGAAACCGCTCACTCAAACCTAGTGCAAATACCATTAACAAAAACAGATGCATGATCACATTTATCATAAACCGCTACCGTTAACCACTAAACCGCTAAACCGCTTAGTTAAACCGCTAAGACTAAAATAAACCGCTATAAAAAATCATTAAGAAAACCCTCTACCATACACCACCAACTCACACCACCCCCTAAACCGCTAACCATCACAAAAACCACTATCCAAAACAATTAGCACAAACCGCTTAAAAAAACCAATTTCAAATACCACTAACAAAAACCACTGGCCTAAACCGCTTGCCTAAACTGCTAACAGTAAAATAAACCGCTATAAAAAACCATTAAAAAAACCCACTACCATACACCACCAACTCAAACCACCCCCTAAACCGCTAACCATCACTAAAACCACTATCCAAAACAATTAGCACAAACCGCTTAAAAAAACCAATTTCAAATACCACTAACAAAAACCAATGGCCTAAACCGCTTGCTTAAACCGCTAACACTAATATAAACCGCTTTAAAAAACCATTAACAATAAACCACTAGCATGCACCACTCTCCTAAACCACTATCCTAAACCACTAACAGTAACATAAACCATCATCAAAAACCATTAACAAATACCGTTATCATAAAACGCTTTCATAAACCACTAACCTCGTCGTTGATGACACCGGCGATATGCGCAACTCCATCCAAACGATAAAGCCTTCCCGGATCGTCCCCCATCCACAAAAAAAGGCGATCTCCTCTTACTCGTACGAAAGGTTGGTCGTTTTCTCTGGGATTTGGTGGGGTTACAGAACGACAAACTGATTCGAATGAACTTGCTTCGAACTCCTTTTATAGCCGAAACAGTTGTAATTCGAATCAACTTGATTCGAATTACTATGGAAATAGTTTCTAGCCCTAATTCGAATCAACTAGATTCGAACCTCTCTAACATAAACTTCTCCTAGTAATTCGAATTAATTGAATTCGAAATAGCTTATGTCAATTCGAAACGTATTGATTCGAATTACATGATTTCTTGGATGAGTATAATTCGAATCATATTGATTCGAATTACGTTCATATGTTGCATGGAGATAATTCGAATTATATCAATTCGAATTACTTGAGAGTATAATTCGAATCTTATTGATTCGAATTATATAATAATTCGTCCTGATTGATTCAGGTATGAATTTCTGGTTTGGCTGATATTGGTAATTTTGAGCTCTCCTTGGTATATATTGGTTTTTTGCCCTAAATTCAATGCCCTATTTATTATTTCAGTTTTGGAACAATAGGGAGTAGGGGGACCCATGAATTCCTTTTTAGCCTCCACAATATCTATGCGGATAATAAGTGGGGTCAAGTAACCACCACCGTCCCATTTTTTGGCGCGAACAGCGTCTCTTCCCGCCACATCTTTTTCCGCTTCAAAAATGCGCTCCTTCTCATGACCCAACGGCCGTTTGTCTTTTCCCAAGCCGTCCTCGCCTGCATCCTTAACGGCTGACGACAGGTTAATTCCTCTTGCTGCCACATCGGACAGGTCCCTCCTACATGCTTTTATGACGCGCTTGCAATGCATGTGACCTGCGACAATGGAGTGCAAAGAAAAGAAGGTCCATTCTACTGCGTGGGTCCCATTCGTGGAACTTTTTGTTGACACGGTGTTGGTACTTGGTAGGGATCACACTGTTCTCTGACACGTGTTTGACAGATTTGCGACCGAAATTCTTTTGTTTCAAAAGCTTCATCTTGTATGAATCACAATTTTGAGTATGTCTAAAATGGGTAAATTATACAGTAACGCTGTAAGTTTAGAGATTTTTTTTATAGGTTAAAAGAGAGATTAAAAAAGTTAGGGCTCTTATTTTGAATAGTAATAAAATAATAAAAATAATTATAAAAAAATTTATATTTTCTTTTTATATAATTTTAATTTGTATAGTAGGGATTTTGATCCTCTAAAGTTTAAATTTCATTTTAGAAAATAAAGTGTCATCTTCTACCCTTAAATAGTTTCTCTCTCATATTTATTATTGGTCCCATCTATAAAATCAATGGTGAGAGATCACACTTTACTCTTTAAAATGAAATTCAAACTTTAGAGGATCCAAATTCGTATAATAGAATATCTTCTCTAAATTTATATCTTCTCTTTATATAATTTTAATCTGTATAGTAGAATATCTCTTAAAATAAACACAATAATTATGTATTTATTAGATGTGTCACATTTATATAAATTATTAGATTTTATTTGATAAAAATTAAAGATCAATATAAAAAAAAGAATATTGATGGACTCTAATAAATAAAAAATATCCTAATATATAAATAAATATTTTAAATAACAATACTTTAATACATAATACTTTAAATGACAACAAAATTTTTTATTCTTAAATAATTAAATATAAAATATATAAATACAAAATATATAAATATTTTTTATTTATTAAAATTAATTATTATGCATAAAATTTTTATAATATTAAAAATTATATTAAAATAATATTTTAAATTGTAACGTACTAAATTTACACCTCAATTCTAATTGTTCTACCGTACCATAAATCTATAATCATATCTCAATGTAACCAGACATAATTTAAAATCATATACACACGAATTCATTAAAATAAATAAATAAATTTAATTAAGAAACTAAAAAAATATAAAATAATATTAAATTAAATTATCTAATTTTTCAAAGATAACACATGAAATTATAATTGTTTATAATTTAGTTTAGAACTTAAAAGATCAAAACTTTGAATATTATAACACCAATATTTATTGAATATTTTAATTTTTTTATCTAAAAAAATTAATAAAGCTTAAAATAACATTAAATTAAATTACTGTCAAAAGCTAATTAATTATCAAAGCCTATTATAGTCCAATATATTAGATTTTTTTTTTAACTTGTAAGACTTCAATTAGGTAAAAAGACCAAAGCCTATTATACTTAAATAACATAGTTTTTTCATTCTCATTTAGAGGTCTTGGTTCGAATCTCACTTCCAGTGACGACGGATCCAGAAAATTTTGGTAGTGGGGGCAAAATTTATATAACATCATAATAATTTTTATAATAAAAATAATATGCGTATATAAAAAATTAAATATTAAATTATCTATTAACCATTATATATATGTGTATAAATATATATATATTATTTAATTTATTTTTAATATGTATTTTATATTTTAATATATATTTTATACAAATAATTATTTTTTATGTACATATAACATGATTATTAATATGATTATATTTTATTATTGTAAAATATGATTAGCTTTCAAAATATCTAATATATAAATTACAATACTAAAATAGTAATTTAAATAATAATATATAATTTAAAATTCTATTGTTTTAGGTTTTATATTTTAAAAAATTAAATAATTTTTCTCTTAACACTACCATCAAAATTTCTCTCTTTTTATATATATTACTAAATAATTATTTAGAAATTCACTTCCCAACGCAATTAGAAGTCGACTCTTATTGTTATTTATAGTTAAAAAAGTTTTTTCAATTAATATAGTTGCTATGCAAAAATTAAAACTAATTTAAAAAGAAGATAAATAATATTCTTTTGAGTTGATTTTTAAAAAAGAACACTAATTTCGTTTAAATTTGAGAATTGATCATTCTAACGAATTTCTAATATAATGTTTTTAAATTGACGATTAAGTACCAAAAGTTGAGTAAAAAATTATTGTGGAGTCAAATTTAATAATCTAATGGGGCAAATAAATATTATTATCATATAGTACTCAAAAAAATTTCAAATCGTAGTGGGGGCGCTTGCCCCCACACCACTGTACATAGAACCGTCCCTGCTCACTTCTAACTTTAGAAAAAAATAAAAATATAAAATAATTAAAATTTTATTTTATATTACTTGACCAATAATTAGATTATTATATTCAAAATTTATTAATTAACTATTTTGGTTAAAGATATTATTATATAATATAATTTTTCATCAAAATATTTTAAAAATATAATTTATTTAAAATATGATATATAATATATAAAAGTATTAACTTTTTTTTTCAATTTTTAAAAAAACAGAATAAATAATATAATTATAAATATATATCTATCATATTATATATTTACTTATATTAGTAAGAACTAAACTAATCAAATTTACGTAATTAAAAATATAAAATATATAAATACAAAAAATATAAATATCTTTTATTCATTAAAATTAATTATTATACAAAAAACTTTCTATAATATTAAAAATTTATATTAAAATAATATTAAAACTACAACATAAAAATATAAAAGAATTAAATTTTATTTTATATTACTTGATAAATAATTAAGTTATTATATTCAATACTTATTAACTAAATACTTTTGTTAAAAATATTATTATATAATATAGTTTTTTATCAAATATTTGTCAAAATATAATTTATTTATAATTTTATATATAAAATATTTTTTTAATTTTTTTGGAAAAACTGAACAAATAATATGTATCAACTATGTATATGTATCATATGTGTGTACGTAATAATAATAATGACTAATATAGGATTGATATATATTCTTTTATTCTTTAGATTTTTTAATATATATGTCACCTTATGATTCTCTCTTATAGTCTTTCTTATTTATATTTATTTTGTGATAATATTAAATAGATAATAATTTAAAATTATTTTTTAAATTTAATATTTATAGTTTTATATATATAATATTTATAATTATATATTTATAATAAGATTATTTTTTATTTTTTATTATTTTATATATATATATATAATTGGTGTACAAATATCTTTCACAAAATATTTTTCATCATATATAATTTACTAAAAATATATTTTGGAAGTAAAATATATAATTTTTTAGTTTTAGTATAACAAATTTAATATCTTATCTTATTTTAATGTTATTATATTATTATAATTATTTAATATATAAAAAACTTAATATATATATATATATATATATATATATATATATATATATTATGAAGATTATCACCTATTTCGTTATATAAAGCTGAAAGTTTTTTGTTTTAAAAAATATAAAATAGATAAATACAAAAAATATAAATATTTTTTATTTATTAATATTAATTATTATGCAAAAAATTTTTATAATATTAAAAAATTATATTAAAATGGTATCTTAAACTATAACATAAACATATAAAATAATTAAAATTTATTTTATGTTACTTGACAAATAATTAGATTATTATATTTAGAATTTATTAAATAATTCATTTGTTAAATATATTACTATATAATATATTTTTTATTAAAATATTTGTAAAAATAAAATTTATTTAAAAAATTATATACAATATATGAAAATATTAATTTTTTATTTTTTTTTAAAATTTTTTTAAAAAATTAAATAAATAATATAATTTATTTTTTTCAATTTTTTTAGACAAATATATATAGGTATAATTACATATAATAACTAGTCTACATTTTAATTTAGATAGTATATAGTATATATTTTTTTTTGAGAAAAGTATAAAAAGAAACAGTATATTTATGTGATTATATTTCTCCAATAGACTTTGTATATGATGACAAGTCATCTTAGCCTAGTTTCACTAGCCTTTTTCTTTTGTTTTCAATTGATTTTATGCACTTTCTTAAGCCATAAGCAAGCCAATTGGGTAGATTTCCATGTTTCCTTTGATTCAATCAACCATGTATGAATTCATGCACTTTCATGAGATTTTATGCTATAATTGTCATATATTATGAAAGAAACACAATCTCATGATTTGGGGCATAGCTTTGATTGTTTTGATTGATTGATGATAGGTGGAAAGAGTTTTGAAGAAGGTTGAAGGAAGAAGGAATGGCTAGGAGCAAGAGAGAACAAAAAGTTTGAGCCAAAGTTTGCCTCAAACTTTAGCTCAAACTTTTAGTGCCTCAAACTTTAGCTCAAACTTTTGGGAGAAAAGCTTGAGCCAACGTTTGCCTCAAACTTTTTGGCAAACGTTGGCATCACAAAACCAACACCCTGGAGGAGAAAAGCTTGCGCCAATGTTTGCCTCAAACTTTTTGGCAAACGTTGGCGCCACACTTGCACACCCTGGAGGAGAAAAGTTTGCGCCAACGTTTGCCTCAAGCTTTTTGGCAAACGTTGGCGCCACACACATTTACAAGGGGGCCAACGTTTGAGCAAAAGTTTGACCTCAAACTTTGGCTCAAACGTTGGTAGCAGCAAGCTTAAGCAATCTGGTATAAAAAGTTTGAGTAAAAGTTTGCCTCAAACTTTTACTCAAACTTTTACTCAAACTTTTATGATTTCAACCCGGTTCACAATGGATCTTTCTCCAACTCCAAGAGCAATCAACCAAGGCCTTTATCAACCCAATTCCATCAAGAACAAAGGCCCAATTCAAGGCTTGAAGACCATTTGAAGAACGTGTATAAATAGCTTAGGATTTAAGTTTTCGAAAAGTTTTTCCTTAGAGAGCTTTCCTTTTAGTTTTGCTGAGTAGTTTTTGGAGAGCTTTTGGTTTTGAATTATTCTGAGTTTCTGAGTTTGGGGGAAGAGAATTTCCTCTTAGTTTTCTTGTTTTCAATTTCAATTACACTTGTCTTGAGTCTTGGGTGTTGAGAATTGGGGAAATTCTGTCTCAATCTCACCTTGAGATCTCTTTCTGTTTCTTTTACTACACCATTGGAGAATTGAGATCTACATTCAAGCTTTCTTCTGTTTTGATATTAAATTTCTTGCAATTGAATTCTACATTTGGATCTAGGAAGGCATTGAGATCTAGACTCAGTTATCTAGTCTCTTGGGTCCTGAGATCTGGATTTTGCATTTTAAATTCTCTGTTTAAAGCTTTTCAAGTTCATTTACATTTCCGTTTGAGATCCAGTTCAATTCAAGTCACTTTCTACTTGTCTGATTAATGCAATTTACTTTTCCTTGTTTAATTTCTGTAAATCCACTTCCCAATTCCCTTTACCATTCAAGCCATTTACATTTCTTGCACTTTAAGATTCTGCAATTTACATTTCTTGCAATCTAAGTTTCTGCAATTTACATTACTTGTTCTTTAAGATTCAGCTTATTTACTTTCTTTGCTCTTAAATTTTCTACAATCTACCCTTCTCCCTTTTAATTTCATGCAATTTAGCTTCTGTCGAATACAAACCACTCAAATCAACTCTTGATTCGCTTGACTAAATCAACCACTAAACAAAAATTGCTCAATTCTTCAATCCCTGTGGGATCAACCTCACTCCCGTGAGTTTTATTACTTGATACGACCCGGTGCACTTGCCAGTTAGTTGTGTGTTTGGAATTCGTTTTTCGTTTTCCGAAAATACGCATCAGTATACAGTTTTAATATTTTTAATTGCGTAAGTTTGATTAGTTTAAGTCTTACTAATATAAGCAAATATATAATGTGATAGGTGTGTATTTAGAATTATATTATTTATTCTATTTTTTAATTAAAAAATAAAAAAGTTAATATTTTCATGTATTATATATAATAATTTAAATAAATTATATTTTTTAAATATTTTGATAAAAATTATATTATATAATAATATTTTTAACAAAACAAGTTAGTTATTAAATTTTGAATATAATGATCTAATTATTTGTCAAGTAATATGAAATAAAATTTTAATAATTTTATATTTTTATATTTCTTTTTAAAATATTATTTTAATATAATTTTTTAATATTATAAAAAATTTTGCACAATAATTAATATTAGTGAATAAAAAAATATTCTCACTTTTTGTATTTATATGTTTGATATTTAATTATTTAAAAATAAAAGATTCTGTTGGTATTTAAAGAATTGTGTATTAAAGTATTGTTATTTAAAATATTTATTTATATATTAGGATATTATATATTTATTAGAGTCCATCAATATTTTTTTTTATATTAGCCTTTGATTTTCATGTAATAAAATATAATAGTCTATATAAATATAGTACATCCAATAAGCACATAATTGTTGTGTTTATTTTACTGATTTTAGACATAATCCACCATTTTTATTCTATTTATTTATTTATTTATTTATTTTTCTTTATATTATATATTTTCAATTTTTTTTAGTTTTTCGTTAAATTAATACGAAAGAATTATGAATCTTTTATTTTTATATGTAAATATTTTTTTGAAAATTAAAGCACCGCTAAAAAGAAATGAAGAATGATAATTTATTATTTATATCAAATTATTAGTTAAAAATTATTAAATATTTTAATATATTTAATTAAATTATTATTTAATATTTTTAATTATTAATTTCATACGAAAATAATTACTAAGCAATCACTCGAACTTATTCTCTTTTATTTGGTCTTGGGAGGTGTCTCCCCTCAATTACGTTATTTGAGTCATGCGTGTGCGTATGTTATTCGCAACCAATACTATTTAGACATTTTCAATGTGGACCATTTATTATTTGATTGTGAATAATCACACCTAATGATATGAAATATGCAATATGTAGAAATGTCATAATAAGTGGTTGACAGATTTATTAGTCTGATTCTAGATTGACGATGATTACATTAATGATTTATAATTTACATGCGTTTTAATCCTTCTTCTAGATTGGGAATAAAAGAAAATATGATGAAAGAGACGGTAGAAATTTTAAATGAAATAAAATAGTCAATAACGCTTTTCAATTTTGTTTATAAAATATTCCCTTTGGCATGCCTACCTGATGGATTGTTTGTAAAGATATTAGTATCCTTTACTTATAAGATTCGAAAAATTTTAAGTGTATCAGGAATATCGGTATTTTTTTATTTTAATATTTAATTTAAATTATAAAAAAATATATAATATATATTAATTAAAATCAACTGTTAAAATAATTAGAATATCGATATTTTTGATACATTTAAAATTTTTTCTAAAAATATAATTAACCTACATTGTTGTTATACTACAACAGAAATAAACAACATACCACACCACAACTTAATCTCACAAAACGCAACAGAATTAGATAAAGCTTCTCCTCAAATTTTTTAGTCACCAAAATTTATAAATGTTAGAGCAGGATTAAGTATCTTTTTTAAACTTTAATCTTAATTTTTGTATTTCTCAAATCTTAACTTGAATTGATCGTTGGAATTTTTATAGGTATACTACTTCTATGTAGATACCGAAATAACAGCTGACTGTTGACTCCTTATTCAACCCATCATTTACTACCATTACCATTGTGAGTAATTCTTGATCAGAACAAATTTGAATTGTCTTAAAAAAAATAATTAATATAATTAATTTTAAAAAAATAATAATATCACTCCTCATGTAACTTTTTTTTGCATTATATTTTATATGAATTTGTAAAAAAAATTCCATTATCAAAATAGAAATAGTATTATGATTTTCCTTGTTTTATTGTTATATCCAACTTTAGTGCACCAATTATAATATATTATTCAAAAAAAAAAGAGAAATACATTCCTATAATTTAAGAATAATTTTTTTAATTTTTTTCTTATTTATTTTATCAAGTGTGATTTTTTACTATACATGTTTTAAATAAAATAAAAAATATATATACAAAAAAACTAAATAAAAAATTACACTTAACAATTAAAAAAAATTGAAAATGTCTATTTTTCGTAATTTCTGATAATGTAAGTGTTGGCTAAAAATAATTTAAATTTGATGATGAACAAATCGAAGATATTTGTCTGGATTATGTTGAGGAGGTGCTCAAGGTGATTGAAGAGAAATCGTCGATGAGCAAGCTAGGTTGATTGAAAATACATATCGAAAATGAGGATTTGTGATTGAAGCAACGGAAAGACCAGTAATCGAGGCAGTTGAAAATGGTTATCACACTATTGTTGTGGCGGGAACAGTTATATTTGGTTTCTTTGTATGTGGAGCACGTGAAGGACTTTTGATTAGTTGAAAATGATTATAAATAGACAAAGCTTGGGAGGAATAAGGGTTGGAATTCGTTCTCGGAAAACACTCACACACACTCATATCTCAGCGACTTTCTGAGTTTGCTTTGAGTTTCTTTCTTGTAGAATTCCTTCCATTGTCTTACATTTCTTTTAAGATTCCTTGTCAAGTTTCCTTTTTGAAATTTATTTTTTCCTTTGCAAGTTTTCTTTATTTTCATTCAATTTCTTGTATTGTCTTTTGAATTTGAAGTCTTCGACTTTGCTGAAGGTATTTTATTGTGTTTTTTTTTAATTTAGTCTTTTACTTTATTTCTCTTGCATCGTTTCCATTCAAAACATTGTAGTTTTTTGTCTTTTGTTTCTATGTCCTTTCTTTTTATTATTAGTCCAACGGGAGTTTTTGATGCACAATTAAAATCTGGAATTCTTAAAAAGAGTAGGTTTCGCTCCCAGATCACTAGATATCGAACCAACTCAAATTTGCTAAAAATCTGCATAACTAATTGGCACACCCGGTGGGACAACTTTGAAAAAGTGTGTCAAAAGTCTTTTGTAATGATTTAGTTTATGCAACTTAGAAGTGGAAGAATTATACATATCGTAGAAGAAATTTCTAATACCAATGGTGGATCATCTATAAATGATAATATTCCTATAGTTGCACAAACTTTTCTGCAGAGTTCACATCGCATATGAAAGGTAGTATGTTGGGAGAAAATGTGACGGTTAACAATCCCCCTGTTGGGAATAGTGGGCGTAATCCACGCCCACGAATTGCTCCAACAAAAACACAACCGCCAATAACTTCAAGTTACCCTTCTTTCGACCTTCCTCCAGGTTATACTCCACCAATGGGTGGTTATGGGCCTCCAATTCGATTTGGAAATGCATAAGGAGAAGTTAACAATCAACCACCTTTACAACATCCTAAGTTTGCCCGTGATTATCCGGTGGGTTCAACATCGAATGGCTTTGGTTCGATAGCAGTATTTCGACAGCATGTTGATGAAAGTCATCATGATTTGGTCAATTTATTGACTCAGCAGATGACTACTATTTTGAATCCCATGATGGCTGATCACAAGACAAAGTTTGAACGTCTTGCTAGACAAGTTGAGCGGATTGTTCGAATTGTTAATTATGATGAAGTTGATCGACAAAATGTTGAAGTAAATCCGGAAGATTTAGAGAACACGCCTAGAAATAGGGATGGTGATATACGTTTGGTTGGAGATATCCCTCGAGTAGTTCGGCGTAACCAAAATGTAGATGAAGTATTGGCTCGAATGCGAGTCAATCAATGTGGTGAACGTTATCAAGTTACGAGAATTGTTGAAGATGTTCTTAACATAGTCAGATTTAATGTGGGTTATATGAATCGATCATATTTTGTTTCTGCATTTCTTGCTATCGTGCAAATGGCAGAAGTACCTAAGGGTGTGAAAACCCTAATAACAAAGTTTGCAGGAGAGGTTGGTGAATCGACTACCGAGCATATCACTCGATATATGGTCGAATTAGGCAATTTAGAAAATGATAAAAATTTGAAAATGAATTTTTTTTCCTTCTTCTTTTAACAAAGAATACTTTTACTTGGTTTTCGAATCTCAGGCCTAATTCGATTGTAACTTGGGCATAATTAGAAAGTGCTTTTCATTTCCAATTTTACAGAGGAGAATTGAATGTAACAATCACTAATTTAGTGGCTTTGAAACGCGATGATGGGGAGTCGATTAATGACTTCATGATTTATTTTAAGAATGCTCGGAGTTACTGTTATGCGTCACTTCTCGAAAGTGAAGTAGAGAAAATAGCAACTATGAGATTAGGATTTTATATGCGTCGAAAGTTGCTTAATGTGTATATACCTGATTTAGCTCATTTGGCTTAAAGGGTTCATCAGGTAGAAATTCTTAAAAAAGAAAAAGAAAAGTTTAAAAGTGAGAACAAGTTAAAAAGGAAAACCTTTGCTCAAAAGGAAAAGGTTTTGTATGTTGAAATAGAGTCCTCGAGTGAGGAGTTTGATGTTGAATTTTCTGAAGTTGATTTGGCTGAGTTGAAAAAAAAAGTCCATCTTATGTTTGTTCTTTGCTTAAGAAAATCACAAGTGTTGATAAAGCAAATGATATGAAATATAAGAGTGAAAAAAAAAGTATAGTTTCGATATTTCGAAATTAGATCAAATATTTGATGTGTTGCTTAGAGATAAACAATTGGCTTTGCCGGAAGGCAAGACATTGCTTTCGATTAAAGATCTAAAAAGAAAACCTTATTGTAAATTTCACCAAGAAGCTAGCCATTCGATTAATAATTGTGTCCATTTCAGGGACTTGATCCAAGAAGCAATTAGGAAGGGAGATTAAAGTTCGATGATGGCAAAAAGGATATGAAAATTGATAATGATCCTTTTGATGCTGGAGCAAATTTTGGTGAGCCTATTTTCTTAGGGATCAACATGGTCAGATTCACTTATGAAGACGCTACTTTGGAAGACTTTAAAACTAATGTTAGATCAGTGTACACTGGTGTTGGTGAGGGGTTGTTGGAGTTTCTGATGCAGTAGAAATTAAAGGATCGAGATGTGTCCTCGTGCCCTCGATGTAATGTTGTATTTGATACTGAGGCTGCAACAATATTTGAAAAGGAAAGAATGAAAAAGGAGCTAGCTCATAAGGAGGAATAGATATGTCAGAGGAATCCCCCTCGACAACAAGAGGGATAGAGTTCTCGAAGTTCTCAAAGAAATTTTATGCCTCCACTTAATCGTTCACAAGCTTTAGGAGTCCAATGGACCAAGAATTGTCAAGAGTTTTGGGAACATGAAACGTCCCAATATCGACAACGCCAATTCTAAAGGGGTTATAAGGGTTTTAATCAAGGTCGATATTCATACCCCCGAGGAAGGGCAAGAGGTAATCGAGGAGGAAGGTTTTCACGTTAATTGGTGCCAGAAAAGCCATCGACCTCGATAGGCAAGGGGACAACAACTTCCGTTCATTCATGAATAGTTTTTCTTATTGATGGAAAAACTCATCTTAAATGAATTACTTTAGCTAAAAATGAGAAAGGTAATGCCATTGAAGTTACCCCAATTAAAACTGATGAGAAAGATGCTGATCTTGATTAGGAGTATTTCGATGAGGGGGATGAGAAAATGGTGAGTACCATTTCCATCATCCCTATAGAATATTTGGGAGAATATGAAGGAAATTTGAATGAGGATTATGATATGGAAGATGAAGAAGCTTTTTCTTTTATTCGTGAAAATGAAGAATTGGGATGTTTCCAAAAGCCAACAGAGAAGCAGAAGTCACATCTTTGACTTTTACACATTACCGCTTATATGAGTGGTATTTGTGTTAATAAAGTATTGATTGATGGTGGCGCGACAATTAGCTTGTTTCCGGAGAGGATGCTAATCAAAGTGGGAAAGCATTTCGATGACCTGATACCCACAAATATTTCAGTGACTGATTATACTGGAGTATCAATACCTGCAAAAGGCATGGTAACTCTTCAAGTGCAGGTAGGGTCATCATCTCGGACCACGGTTTTTCTGGTGGTTTCTTCAAAGGCAAGTCATAATGCCTTACTTGGTCGAGATTAGATTTATGTTTTTGGGGTTGTTCCTTCGACTGTGCATCAAAGTATCCTTCTTTGGACTATGAAGGAAAGTCTGAAGTAGTAAAGGCAGATTCAAGTCTTTATATGAGGAAATGCATATTTATTTCAAGGTGTATAATGATAAGTTGAAACCTCTTGATGTTGACAGGATGCTCAATTATTATAATAGTAAAGGTTGTTTTTTAACTTCAGAAGGACTTAGTGTAAAGCTTCGACACCCAGTACTTGATTATACTCCTACTGGCTGGGAGTGATTCTGTTCAGTGTGAGAGTTCGATATCAGTTTGTCATGGCTAATGGACAAGATGTATTGTGTTATTTAAGCTCTTTAAGAAATTATCTAAGTAGTTTTAATTCTGTAAAAAATATTTCATGCTCTAGAAACTATTCTTTTGATGAAGTTGGGTCGAATAGAAATTTCAATTCAGTTTTTTAAATTCCTAGTACAACTTTGATTCCTAAAATTGATTTTGGTCATAGTTTCGACTCTGCATGTATTTCAAATTCCTAGGGGTTATGTTATTGACCAGTCTTGCGTCGATGTATTTGGAAATCCTAGCTTTGTAAGAGAATCGATTGCTGATTCGGTTGATAATAAAGTTTGTTTTTCCTCACATGATTTAATAGACATTTCTTTCGATTGTATTTATGATTTGGAACCTTTGGTTTTTGAAAAATCTTTAGTAAATGATGATCATGATAAAAGAGGCTTTGAGTCTCAAGACCCTCTTGAAGAAATTAACTTGGGGTCTGATGACGATGTTAGACCCATTTATATTTGCAAAAATATCGATGTGCAATTCCGAGAAAATTTGATCAATCTTTTGACTGAATACAAAGATTTTTTTTGCTTGGAGTTATGATGAGATGTCTGGACTTGACCGATCTCTGGTAGAACATCGATTGGCATTAAAACTATTCTCTTGATCGGTGAAACAAGCACCTCGACGTTTTACTCCTGAGATTAATCTTAAGATTAAAGAGGGGATTGAAAGATTGATTAAGGCAAAATTCATTCGAACAGCTCGTTATGTTGACTGGGTATCAAATATTGTGCCAATTATGAAAGAATAGAATGTTATGTGTTTGTATTGATTTTCGGGATCTAAATAATGCTACTCCCAAAGACGAGTATTTTATGCCTGTGGCAGACATGTTAATCGATTCAACAGCAGGTAATAAAATTTTAAGTTTCATGAATGGTTATTCTGCCTATAATCAAATCTTCATAGCTAAGAATGATGTATCGAAAACTGCTTTTCGATGTCCTGGGACTTTGGGAACTTATGAGTGGATAGTGATGCTTTTTGGGTTGAAAAATGCTGGAGCAACATACCAACGTGCCATGAATACTATCTTCCATAAATTTATAGGAAATTTTATGGAGGTGTATATCGATGGTGTGATAGTAAAATCAAACTTGATGGATCAACATCTCGATTATTTATGTCAGGCATTCAACACGATGCGACAGAAAGGTTTAAAAATGAATCCTCTAATATGTGAAATTTTAGAATTGCCACCCCCTAAATCAAAAAAAGAGATTCAATCATTTTTGGGAAAAGTAAATTTTCTTCGCTAATTTATTTCTAACTTATTTGGTCGAAGATGCATTTTTTTTTTACTTTGGTCAAACTTAAAAATGAGTCCGAATACGTATGGACACATGAACATCAAAAATCATTTTATTCGGTTAAGGATTATTTGTCAAGAGCACCAGTAATGGCAACAGTGCGCCCCTTTGAGCCTTTGAAATTGTATATTAAGGCTTCGACAAATACAAGTAGGTGTATGTTGGCTTAAGATGACAAGGAAGGACAAGAAAGAGAAATTTATTATTTAAGTCGCGTATTATCTAATATGGAGACAAGATATTCTCCTATTGAGAAATTGTGTTTGTCCCTCTATTATGCTTGTACAAAGTTGAAATCTTATATAGTTGCAAAAACTACAAAAGTAATTGCTCAGATGGATTTGATAAAGTACATGTTGTCTTATCCAATGTTAAGAGGTCAAATAGGAAACTGGATGCTCGTATTGATGGAGTTTGATTTGCAATATGTCCTAGCTATGGTTGTTAAAGGTCGGGTTATTGCAAATTTTCTAGTTGATCGACCGTATGATCTCAATGACCAGGGAGAAAATATTAATAAAGTCAATTCTGAACTTTGTAAGTTATACTTTGGTGGATTGAAACACAAGGATGGTACTGGTGTTGGCATTTTGATTATATCTCCAAAAGATATCCTATCAAAATTTTTGTTCGAATTAAAATACCATGCTCGAACAATATAGCTGAATATGAGGCTTTGATTTTGGGATTACAAATTTTGATCGACAAGGAGGCATTAGATGTCCAAATTTTAGGGGATTCTCAATTGGTTTTAAAACAGTTGTCGAAAGAATTTAAGTACAATAATGAAAACTTGCAAAAGTATTTGTCGATAGCTTGAGAGTTACTATTGTCATTTCAAAAAGTATCATTGGTTCATATTCCAAGAATTCAAAATAAAATTGCTAATGAGTTAGCTCAAATTGCATCAAAATATAAGGTTCTTCCTGAGACCTTAAGAAAATTAGCAAAAGTCCAACAAATTCTTGCGCCTATTGAAGAAAGGGAAGTTTTGGTCATAGATGAGTGGGAAGATGATGATTGGAGAAAACCAATTGTAGAATATTTGAAAAGTCCTAATGTCTAGGCTGATCGAAAGATCAAATTAAAGGCAATGAATTTTGTGGTGGTAGGCGATGAATTGTATAAAAAAGGCATTGAGGGAAGCCTCATGGGGTGTTTAAGTCAATCTGAAATAGTTATTGCTCTTGGTGAAGTAAATGAGGGTATATGTGGTGCTCTTCAAGCTGGTGAAAGAATGAAATGGGTACTTCGACGGGATCGAGTATATTGGCCATCTATGGTCAAAGATTGTATTGGTTATGCAAAATCATGTTAAGAGTGTCAGAAACATGGAGTAATACAACAAATTCCTGCTTCTGAGTTGTATTCAATTATAAAACCTTGACCATTTAGAGGATGGATTTTGGATTTGATTGGAATAATTCATCCCCCATAATATAAAAATCGCAAATATATTTTGGTGGTTCTCGATTATTTTACAAAATGGGTCGAAGCCATTCCTTTAGTAAAAGTTGGTTAGAATGAAATTATCAATTTCATAGAAGAAAATATAACTCATCGATTTGCAATTTCTCAAACATTGAGCATTGATTAGGGTACCATGTTTATTGGCACAGTATTAAGAATTTTTCAATATCAAGAAATATAACCATGGTGACTTCGCCCCATATTATTGATGAGCGGATAATTTATACGCTTTTTAGCATTGTTTTTGGGTAGTTTTTAGTATGATTTAGTTAGTTTTTAGTATATAATTATTAGTTTTTAAATAAAAATCACATTTTTGGACTTTACTATAAGTTTGTGTATTTTTCTGTGATTTCAGGTCTTTTCTGGCTGAAATTGAGGGACTTGAGCAAAAATTTGATTTAGAGGCTGAAAAAGGACTGGATGCTGTTGGATTCTGACCTCTCTGCACTCGAAGTAGATTTTTTGGATCTACAGAAGCCCAATCGGTGCGCTCTCAATTGCGTTGGAAAGTAGACATCCTGGGATTTCCAACAATATATAATATTCTATACTTTGCCTGAGATTTGATGGCCCAAACTGGCGTTCAAAGTCAGCCCAAGGAATTCTAGCGTAAAACGCCCAAACTGGCACCAGAATTGGAGTTAAACGCCCAAACTGGCACCAAAGCTGGTGTTTAACTCCAAGAATAGCCTAAGCCTGAAAAAGCTTCAATGCTCAGCCCAAGCACACACCAAGTGGGCCCCGAAAGTAAATTTCTGCATCTTTTACTTATTTCTGTAAATCCTAGGCCATTAGTTCATTATAAATATGACCTTTTACTATTGTATTTTCATCTTGGATCACTTTCATCTTTGATCTTTGGGAACTTGTATGTTCATGTTTGGAGAGGCTGGCCTCACAGCCATGCCTAGACCTTTCACTTATGTATTTTCAACGGTGGAGTTTCTACACCCCATAGATTAAGGTGTGGAGCTCTGCTGTTCTTCATGAATTAATACAAGTACTATTGTTTTTCTCTTCAATTCACGCCTACTTCTTCTCTAAGATATCCACTCGCACTTCAACCTGATGAATGTGATGATCTGTGACACTCATCATCATTCTCACCTATGAGCGCGTGCCTGACAACCACGTCTGTTCTATCTGCAATAGCTTGAGTGCGTATTGCTTGGGTTTCTAATCTAAGATTAGAACCTTCGTGGTATAGGCTAGAATTATTGGCAGCCATTCCTGGGATCCGGAAAGTCTAAACCTTGTCTGTGGTATTCCGAGTAGGATCTGGGAAGGGATGACTGTGACGAGCTTCAAACCTGCGAATGTGGGGCGCAAGTGACAGTGCGCAAAAGGACAATGGTCCTATTCTGACGCTAGCGGGAACCGACAGATGATTAGCTGTGCGGTGACAGCGCATATGGATTTGTTTTCATTCGAGAGGATCATACAGCTTGCCATGGAAGGAGGTAACGCATGGTTGGAAGAAGGCAATAGGAAAGCAGAGGTTCTAAAGCAACAAAGCATCTCTAGATACTTATCTGAAATTCCTACCTATGAATTACATAAGTATTTCTATCCTATTTTATATTTAATTTATCTTTTAATTATCAAAACCTTATAACCATTTGAATCCGCCTGACTGAGATTTACAAGGATGACCATAGCTTGCTTCAAGCTGACAATCTCCGTGGGATCGACCCTTACTCACGTAAGGTATTACTTGGACGACCCAGTGCACTTGCTGGTTAGTTGTGCGGAATTGCAAAAGTGTGATTGTGATTTCGTGCACCAAGTTTTTGGCGCTGTTGCCGGGGATTGTTCGAGTTTGGACAACTGACGGTTCATCTTGTTGCTCAGATTAGGTAATTTTATTTTAATTTTAAGCTTTTTATTTTCGAAAAAAAAAATTTCAAAAAAATATATTATTATATGTTCTTCAGAATTTTTAAAAAGGAATTCTAGAGTTTCAGATGATGCTTTTATCATCACAGGAGCTAGTTGATTCCCATCAATTTGGCTGTTGTATGTAATGTCCTGCTGAAGCTTGGCTAGCCATGTCTAATCTTTTTAGACTGAAGCTTTAGACTAACATTGCATGATTCCTGGAATTCTTATAAAAAATTTTGAATTTCTTAAAACCATGAAAATAAAAAATAATTTGTGTTTCTTGTTTGAGTCTAGTGTCACATTTTAAGTTTGGTGTCTTGTATATTTGTAATTTTCTTGCATTTTTCTAAAATATATGCATTGAGTTTTGTTCTTCATGATCTTCAAGTTGTTCTTGATGAATTTCTTTGGTCTGATCTTTAAATTCTCTTGTTTGGTGTATTTTCTTATTTTTCATATGCATTTTGAATTATTAGAGTCTACAGAATGAAAATTTCTAAGTTTGGTGTCTTGCATGTCATTCTTTTCTTAAAAATATGTGTTGATGTTCATCTTGACATTCAACGTGTTCTTGCATGCATTGTTTATTTGATCTTAGTTATTCATGATTAGTTTCATTTTGTTGTTGCTCTTTCTCATCATTAAAAATTCAAATTTTTTTTTTTCAAAATTATGTATTTTCAAGTCAATAATACAGAGAATTGAAGATTCAGAACATACATCAGAGGAATTACAGAGAAAAAGTTGGGCGTTCAAAACGCCCAGTGAGGAAGGAAAACTGGCGTTTAAACACCAGTCAGGGTACCTGGCTGGCCGTTAAACGCCCAAAAGGGTAGTATTTTGAGCGTTAAACGCCAGAATGGTATACCATTCTGGGCGTTTAACGCCAGGACAATACAAGGGAGGTAAGTTAGTTTTTAATTCAAATCTTTTTCAAATCTTCATACTTTTTCAAAATCACATCTTTTTTTTAAATCATATCTTTTTTAATTTCCTTCTTAATATTTTTGAAAACTTTAAAATTTGATTTTCAAAATCTTTTTCTTATTTTTATTTCATAATTTTCAAAATTAATGCTAACAATTAATATTTTGATTCAAAAAATTTCAAGTTGTTACTTGCCTATTAAGAAATGTTCAATCTTTAAATTCTAAAATCATATCTTTTAGTTTCTTATTAGTCAAGTAATCAACTTTGATTTTCAAAAAAACATTCAAATCCTTTTAAAATTATTTTTCAATCATATCTTCTCAACCACATCTTTTTCAAAATAATTTTCAATCATATCCTTTTGATTACTGATTTCAAAACCTTCTTCAAAATCAACTAACCACTTTCTCACTTTTAATTTTCGAAAAACCATTAACCATTTTTCAAAATTCTTTTTAATTAACTAATTATTTTAAATTTTAATTTTATTTTGTTTCTTTTAAAAATTTTTGAAAATTTCCTCTCTCATCTATTTCTATTTAAGGACTAACACTCCTCCTCAATTAGCAATTTGAACTCTCTCTCCTTCTTCATATGTTTGAATTCTTATCTACCTACCTCATCCCTCTATTTCTCTTTTCCTCTGACACCTCAAGGAATCTCTATACTGTGACATAGAGGATTCCATACTTTCTTGTTTTCTTTTCTTTCTTATGAGTAGGAACAAGGACAAGGGCATTCTTCTTGAAGCTGATCCTGAACCTGAAGGACCTTAAAGAGGAAGCTAAAAGAAGCTAAAGCACAACTCTCTAGAGAGGACCTAACAGAAATTTTTGAAAAAGAAGAAGATATGGCAGCCGAAAATAACAACAATGCCAACAATGAAAGGAAGATGCTTGGTGACTTTATTGCACCCTCTTCTAACTTCTGTGGAAGGAGCATCTCAATTCCTGCAATTGGAACAAACAACTTTGAGCTTAAGCCTCAATTAGTTTCTCTAATGCAGCAGAATTGCAAGTTTCATGGACTTCCATTGGAAGATGCTCATCAGTTTTTAGCTGAATTCTTGCAAATCTGTGACATTGTTAAGACCAATGGGGTTAATCCTGAGGTCTACAGACTTATGCTTTTACCCTTTGCTGTAAGAGACAGAGCTAGGACATGGTTGGACTCACAACCTAAAGAAAGCCTGAACTCTTAGGAAAAGCTGGTCAATGCCTTCTTGGCAAAGTTCTTTCCACCTCAAAAATTGAGTAAGCTTAGAGTGGAAGTCCAGACCTTCAGACAGAAGGAAGGCGAATCCCTCTATGAAGCTTGAAAAAGATACAAGCAGTTGATTAGAAGGTGTCCTTCTGGCATGCTTTCAGAATGGAGCATCATATGCATATTCTATGATGGTCTGTCTGAACTGTCCAAGATGTCATTGGACAACTCTGCTGGAGGATCTCTTCATCTAAAGAAGACGCTTGAAGAAGCCCAGGAACTCATTGAAATGGTTGCAAATAACTAATTCATGTACACTTCTGAAAGAAATCCTGTGAATAATGGGACAACTCAGAAGAAAGGAGTTCTGGAGATTGATACTCTGAATGCCATACTGGCTTAGAATAAAATATTGACTCAGCAAGTCAATATGATTTCTCAAAGTCTGACTGGAATGCAAGCTACATCCGGCAGTACTAAAGAAGCTTCCTCTGAAGGAGAAGCTTATGATCCTAAGAATCCTGCAATGGAAGAGGTGAATTACATGGGAGAATCCTATGGAAACACCTATAATCCTTCATGGAGGAATTACCCTAATCTCTCATGGAAGGATCAACAGAAGCCTAATCAGGGCTTCAATAATAACAATGGTAGAAGAAACAGGTTTGGCAATAGCAAACCTTTCCCATCATCTTCTCAGCAACAGACAGAGAATTCTAAGCAGAGCCACTCTGACTTAGCAACTGTTGTCTCTGATCTATCTAAGACCATTCTCAATTTCATGACTGAAGCAAGGTCCTCCATTAGAAATTTAGAGGCACAAGTGGGTCAGCTGAGTAAAAGAGTTACTGAACTCCCTCCTAGTACTCTCCCAAGCAATACAGAAGAGAATCCAAAAAGAGAGTGCAAGGCCATAACTATAACCAACATGGCCAAACTTGGAGAGGGAGAAAAGGCAGTGATTTCCGACGAGGAAGACCTCAATGGATGTCCACTAGCCACTAAGGGGTTCTCTATTGAGGAACCAAAGAAATCTGAGGCTCATACAGAGACCATAGAGATTCCATTGAACCTACTTCTGCCATTCATGAGCTCTGATGAGTATTCTTCCTCTGAAGAGGATGAAGATATTACTGAAGAGCAAGTTGCTAAGTACCTGGGAGCAATCATGAAGCTGAATGCCAAGTTATTTGGTAATGAGACTTGGGAGGATGAACGCTCATCAATGAAGTAAATGATCTGGTTCAACTGAAATTACCTCAGAAGAAACAAGATCCTGGAAAGTTCTTAATACCTTGTACCATAGGCACCATGACCTTTGAGAAGGCTCTGTATGACCTAGGGTCAAGTATAAACCTCATGCCCCTCTCTGTAATGGAGAAACTATGGATCTTTGAGGTGCAAGCTGCAAGAATCTCACTAGAGATGGTAGACAATTCAAGAAAATAGGCTTATGGACTTGTAGAGGATGTCTTGGAAAAGGTTGAAGGCCTTTACATCCCTGCTGACTTCATAATCCTGGACACTGGGAAGAATAAGGATGAATCCATCATCCTTGTGATAGCACGGAAATTTGTCTCTCAACAATTTTCCTTCGGCAAGTATACCGAATTGTCGTCAAGTAAAAACTCACAATAGAGTGAGGTCGAATCCCACATGGATTGATTGGTCAAGCAACTTTAATTAGAGAAATGTTCTAGTTGAGCGAAGCAGAATTTGGTTGAGAGTTGCAGGAAATTAAATGGCGGGAAAGTAAATAGCAGAAAATGTAAATACTGGAAGTAAAGAGCTGAAAGTAAATGACGGAAAGTAAATTGCAGAATTGTAAATGGAAATGGGGAAGATGCTCATAAAAGTAAATTGCAGAAATTAAAGAGAATGGGTAAGATCAGAAATGGGGATTCATTGGGCTTAGGAGATATTGCATTCTCCGGATCAAGTTCATTTTTATCTCTTCCTCAATCAATGCATTCATTGATCTCCTTGGCAATCTTAAGTGATCGAATTCCAATTCCTTGGTAATTCAATCTCTCAAATCTTGATCAATAGCCAATTCCTTGGTCAATTGCTCATGAGAAGAGATGAAGTATGGTCACTGATTATACCACATGCATTCCCAAATCAAGTGTTGGTAGGATTATAGTCACCATACCCTACCAAACCCAATTTGGTCCAACATGAGAAAGCATTTCTAGCATGATCTCTTCATTCCTCTTCCAAGGTTCAGAAGAGATCCAAGTATGAATAGCTTCTTTTCCAAGATAACTACCCAATTGGATGAAGATTGAAAGCTTTCTAGTAAAATCAAGAGAAAAGATAGAAGAAGAGTAATGAAAATTAGTATTGATCCATCAAATTACAACAGAGCTCCCTAACCCAATGAAAGGGGTTTAGTTGTTCATAGCTCTTGAAATGGAAAACAAAGATGGAGAATACATCATGAAAACTAGAACTAGAAGTGCAGAGAAAGTAAATTATACAGAGAGTAGTTCCCAATTTCCAATCCCCCCCAAAAGCTTCCTTCTAATTCAAAACTACCCCTATATATACTACTCTTCTGATCTTCTAGTTGGTTCTTCAAGTCTTGGATATGGGCCTTTGGATCTTGAGTTTGAAGTAGTTATCTTCCGCAGTGGGCTTAGCTTTACTTGCAGAGAGAAAGTGTGGAGTAGGCAGGGTGTTTAGCTCAGGACGTTAGTGGCGTTAACGTTAAGTGAGAGTGTGGGTTCGAGAACGTTAGTGGAAATCACCTTTTTCACTAACGTTCCTCACCCAGGGATAATCCACGTTAACTTCAACGTTAGTGGCACTAACGTGACCACTAACGTTGCCTCTTGGTCCTTCGCACACGTTATTAGGACTCACCTTTTCCAATAACGTTGAGAGGCTTCCCTTCCCCCTATGTTAGAGTCCACGTTAACTTAGTTAACGTGGCTCTTAACGTAAGCTTGCCAATCCTTCGAGAACGTTAGTGACACTTACCTTTGTCACTAACGTTCCAATGTGCCCCTACTTCCCACGTTAGAGTCCACGTTAACTAGGTTAATGTGGCTTCTAACGTAGTAATGCTAGCCATCTCCAACGTTACTGACAAAGGTGAGTGTCACTAACGTTGGCTCATCATCTCTATTATCTACGTTGGCTTCCACGTTAACTAAGTTAACGTGGGAGTTAACGTTGCTCATAGTGGCTTGTGTGGGTTCACCCCAACGTTAGTGACAAAGGTAAGTGTCACTAACATTGGCGATCACATGCTTCCTCCACGTTAGCTTCCACGTTAACTAAGTTAACGTGGGAGTTAACGTGGCTCATTGTGGCTTGGCCAACGTTAGTGACAAAGGTGAGTGTCACTAACGTTGGCTTTTCTTTTGCTTCCCAACGTTAGAGTCCATGTTAACTGAGTTAACGTGGCTCTTAACGTGGCCACAACGTTAGTGACAAAGGTGAGTGTCACTAACGTTGGCTCCACTTTCTTTTTTCCACGTTAGAGTTCACGTTAACTTAGTTAACGTGACTCTTAACGTGGGCTATGATGGCTTCGAGGACATTATTGGCGATTACTTTTCTCATTAACGTTGCAAGCTAGCTCCCATTCCACGTTGGTGGTCACATTAGTTAGACTAACGTGGCTACCAACGTGGCTCTTTCTTGCTTCCTTTGTCCTGAAATCAAGCAATACAGTGCATTAAAGTTCTAATCCACATCATGAGACATGCATCATCCAATTTGTCATCTAATTCATGCAAAATTCTCATGAAATCATGTAAAGTGCTCAATGTATGCTTAAATCAAGATGTAAGTGAAATTCTACCCAAAACTTGCTTATTTCCTAAGAAAATATATGAAACTACCCTAAAACAGTAAAGAAAAGGTCAGTGAAACTGGCCAAAATGCCCTGGCATCACAACACCAAACTTAAAGCTTGCTTGTCCCTAAGCAAGTACTGGAACAAGAGAATGATGAATGGAATGCCAAGAGGAATGAGTCATTGTTGTGGAGGTCATATCCTTGGTTTTATGGTGGTTTCATGCATAGCAACTTAGGTTCATTCCTTCACTGGCTTTCAGACCTTTATCATGTCCTGGAATACTCACTTGATTGCACCCTATGAGACTCTTATTCACTGATCCTTTTATTGTTTTTCAGGGCTTATTTGTGTTCTTAGGCTAAGTGTTCTGTGAGGGGGCAACTCTTTAAGATAAGCTTTCATCCAGCACTCCCGAACCAGTTGGTTCAAGGTGCTAGGTTTTAAGACACCCTTGGGGACTTACTCCCTCAAGTCTCTTTCCCCCATACATACACACCACAGGCACATGGTTTGTTTATTTTCTTTCTTGAGACCTTAGTGTCCAGCACCTCTTTGGGTTACTAAATGTTCTGTTGCAAGGTTGCTCTTGATAGTGGACTTTCAGCTGATAATCCTGGGTTAGTTAACCCAAGTTACCAAGTGATGAAGCACTCCTACGAACTTATTCATCCAAGCAGATCCTTGGTACAGGAGCACCACAGACACATCTCTCAAGTTTCAAACCCTTGGTGCCTAGCTTTATTCTTTATTAATTTTTCTTTCTTTTTCAACTCTTATTGTTCTTTTCCCTTTTTCTTATTAGGATCTTGTTACTTAGCTAGTCTTATGGGGTGTGTTTCAAGCATATGATTCAAGACAGATAGCTGTCTTCCCACCCTTGTTGGTGAGCCAACTTAGCTAACTTATGACCACATCACACACTAAGGAACTTACTCCACAATATGAACTCTACTCTGGTCTTTGATAACAAACATTCTCTTTTTATTTGATTCAAAAGGAGACAAGCAACACAATAAGCAGG
This sequence comes from Arachis hypogaea, assembly GCF_003086295.3. Lineage (NCBI taxonomy): Eukaryota > Viridiplantae > Streptophyta > Magnoliopsida > Fabales > Fabaceae > Arachis > Arachis hypogaea. The sequence continues at coordinate 57,561,275 of NC_092046.1, forward strand.
ATGGAATTGAAAACAGGCAACTTGACTAGTAATCATAGACCTAGGCAAGGAGAATACTAAAAACAGAATTGAAAATCCTAAACTATCATGGAAGCATGTTCTATTTCATACATGATTTTCCTTATTTAATGCTTGAAAAAGATGGAACAAAGAGGGAACTCCACCACCTTTTACTCATGGGGTTGCCCATGCTCTTCCTCTTGCTTGTCCTCTTTGTGTTTCTCTTGAGTGCTTGTACTCCCACTTCCCTTGCCTTTTCCAATCAACTTCTTCCAAAAACCAGCATCTTCCATCTTCTTTTTCAGTGTTTCCTTTTGCTGTTTCACCTTCCTTTCTTCTTGTTCTACAAAATAAAAGAATTGTGATTAAAAAAATATGTGTGGAAAGTGGTGGCAAAATTAAAAGAATAACTACTTTTTAAAGTTTTTTTGTTTTAACTAACTAAGTGCCATTCAATAGGGCAAACCAACTGACTAACTCAACATCCATGTGTGCAACATTGGCAACACCAAACTTAGTTTGGTGCTGTGTGGTGTAAAAGATTTGTTCAAGGCCCCTAAGAGTGACATGATATGGGTTACGTTGATGTTCTCTTAGTATGCCTTGAACACCAAACTTGTTCTTCACTATATGTTGCACACAAGGATTCATTCAAGTCCATGTCAAGTTGATTTGATATCCCTGAACCTTGCATTATTAACTACTTTTAAAAGCATGTAAAACATGGGTTGCCTCCCATGAAGCACTTCTTTAGCGTCACTAGCTTGACGTTTTGCCTTTGTCATGGTGGTTGGTAATGCTTCAGATCTTCCCCTCTTGCAGTAGACCTATATCCATTGGCTTCATCAAGGATCTCCACATGTTCTAAGGAAAGAACTCTGTTGATGGTGAAAATCTTAGGTAACTGAGATGGGATAGTGGGGAAATGAGGTGGAATATCTGGTAAGTAGGCTGAGATCACTTTATCCCCTGGAGAGAAGTCCTCTGTAGGGATCTTCTTGTTCCTCCACCTCCTTGGTGCCTTCTTCTTTGTCCCTTTTGATGTTGCCTTGCTCTTTGTGACCTCCTCTTCTAAGGAAATTTTGTTTCTGGTCTCATATGACTCTGGTGGTTTAGGTTCCTCCTGATTTTCTTTGAGCTGTGACAGCTGCTGATTGCCTTGTTCCTCAACTAAGGGGATTTCCAGATGTGCTGGTTGTGCTTCAGTACTTGTTTCTTCCTTCAGTATCGCACTGTGATCTTTGCTTGGTTCTTTGTTCTCTTGATCTGTTTCTTGTGAGGGTTTGAAAACATTGAAAGTGAGTTGTTCATCATGAATCCTCAAAATTAGCTCCCCTCGCTCCACATCTATAAGTGCTCTGGCTGTAGCTAGGAATGGTCTTCCCAATATGATTGGGTGAAGATGACTCTCTTCCATGTCCAAGATGACAAAGTCTGTGGGCAGGAAGTATTTTCCAACCTTCACCAGCACATTTTCAACCACTCCTACTGCTTGTTTTTGAGTTTTGTCAGCCAGCCTGATAATTACATCTGTGGGTATTATCTCATTGATCTACAGCCTTTTCATAAGGGATAAAGGCATTAAGTTGATGCTTGCTCCCAAATCGCAGAGTGCCTTATCAAACATTGTTTCTCCTATGGCACAGGGGATGTGAAAACTTCCTGGGTCCTTCCTTTTTATAGGCAACTCTGGTTGAATGAGAGCACTGCACTCCTTATTCATCACTATTGTTTGTCCTCCCTTGAGTGAGCTTTTCCTGGTCAGCAGCTCCTTCATATACTTAATATATGAGGGCATTTGTTGGAGGGCCTTGATGAATGGTATGTTTACATGGAGGGATGCAAACAGGTTAAGAAACCTTGAGAATATTCTCTTCTGTACAACACCATTGAGTAATTGGGGAAACGGTGCATAGAGTTTCAGTAGCTCCTTCTGTGTCAGCTCTTTTTGTGAAATTTTGGGTTCTTGGTGATCCTTTTCCTATTTTTCTGCTGATGTCTCTCCGAGTTGTTCTAATGGCTTGTTTTGCTTTTCCTCAGTCTTCTTACTACTTATAGTAACCATCTTGCAATCTTTCCATCTGACTTTCTTTGCTTCACCTCTCGGATTTTTCTCTGTGTCACTTGGAAAGCTATCAGTAGGTTTGGGAATCTTTTTAGATAAGTATCCCACTTGAAATTCCAGCCTCTTGATGGTGTCCCCCTGGTTCTTGATACTAGCTCGCACCTCCTCTTTGAATACCTTATTATCTTGAATCTCTTTGCATATGCCTTCAAGCAGAGTCTCAATTTTGGAGAGTCTTTCTTCAGATGATGGTGAGTTGAGAGTGGATGGGTGAGTTGGGTCATTTTGGTTTTGGTATGGATGTGGAGAGGTGTTGTTAGGGTGGTGCTGATATGATCTCTATGTAGAATGTTGGTGAGCTGCATGGTTGTTGGGGTTGTGACGTCTCTGATCTTGGCTTTGATCTTGTTGATTTCCCCACCCAAAGTTTGGGTGATTCCTCCAACCAGGATTGTACGTTTTGGAGTAAGGATCATGGGTCTGTCTGGGTGAGTTTCCAATATAGTTGGCTTGTTCTTGCTCCTCATCTGCCTCAGCATTCACTCCCTCTTGGGTTGCTGATGAGGTGGTGATTGCTGCCACTTGGTTCCTCTCCATCTTCTTGGTGAGGTCAGCCAGCTGCTTGGTAATAAGCTTGTTTTGGGCCAGCAGTACATACACATTGTTTAGTTCTATCACTCCTCTAGTGTTGCCTCTTTCAGAAGCATAGAAATAGTCATTCTCTGCTACAGTTTCAATGACATCTATGGCCTCCTCAATGGTCTTCTTCTTGTTCAGAGATCCCCCAGATGAATGGTCTACTGCCTTCTTTGATTCATAAGAAAGGCCTTCATAGAAAATGTGTAGCTGCACCCATTCATTGAACATATCTGGTGGGCACCTTCTTATCAGGTCCTTGAACCTCTCCCATGCTTCATATAGAGTCTCACCATCCTGCTGCCTGAATGTTTGCACCTCAGCTCTCAGCCTGTTGATCCGTTGAGGAGGATAGAATCTTGCCAGAAATTTGTTCACCACATCTTCCCAGGTTGCTAAACTCTCCTTTGGGAAGGACTCAAGCCATTTGGATGCTTTGTCCTTAAGCGAGAAAGGGAACAGAAGTAGTCTATAGGTGTCAGGATGAACACCATTGGACTTCACAGTATCGCATATCCTCAGGAAGGTTGTTAGATGTTGATTGGGGTCTTCTTGGACGCCTCCTCCGAATGAACAGTTGTTCTGAACAAGGGTGATGAGCTGCGGCTTTAGTTCATAGTTGTTGGCATGTATGGTTGGCCTTTGGATGCTACTCCCACAGTTTCCTGGGTTTGGGTTGATGTAAGAGCCTAGAACTCTTCTCTCTTGCCCAGCATGATTTGCTAGACCTTCTCTGCCATGGTTGTGAGCCTCTTCTTCATGATGGTTCTCCATGTTCTCATCCATGTCTGGTTCAAAGTACTCCTCCTCTTCCTCAGCACCAACTACTCTCTTTTCTCTTGCTTCCCTCCTTAATCTAAGGAAGGTCCTCTCAGGTTCAGAATCAAAGGAAGTTGAAGCCCCGCTTCTTCTCCTTGTCATACAACCAACAAGGCACAAGTAAGGAAATAGTTGCAGAAAGTACTCTTGTTAAAATTACTGTTAGCCTGAGTGATGAAATATATCAAACAATTAGTGGTTTAGTGAATTGAATAGTAAATAACTAAGAAAAAAGGAGTAGGAGGGAAGGGAGGAAAATAACTAAAACTGAAAGTAATTAACTCAAACAGAAATTTAAATCAAACAAAAGAAAAATGCTCAATCTAGTTATCCTCTAATTTAATCATTGTCGATATAAAATCAATCCCCGGCAACGGCGCCATAAACTTTATAGCACGAAAACTTGTCTCTCAACAATTTTCCTTCGGCAAGTATACCGAATTGTCGTCAAGTAAAAACTCACAATAGAGTGAGGTCAAATCCCACAGGGATTGATTGGTCAAGCAACTTTAATTAGAGGAATGTTCTAGTTGAGCGAAGCAGAATTTGGTTGAGAGTTGCAGGAAATTAAATGGCGGGAAAGTAAATAGTAGAAAATGTAAATGCTGGAAGTAAAGAGCTGAAAGTAAATGACGGAAAGTAAATTGCAGAATTGTAAATGGGAATGGGGAAGATGCTCATAAAATAAATTGTAGAAATTAAAGAGAATGGGTAAGATCAGAAATGGGGATTCATTGGGCTTAGGAGATGTTGCATTCTCCAAATCAAGTTCATTTTCATCTCTTCCTCAATCAATGCATTCATTGATCTCCTTGGCAATCTTAAGTGATCAAATTCCAATTCCTTGGTAATTCAATCTCTCAAATCTTGATCAATAGCCAATTCCTTGGTCAATTGCTCATGAGAAGAGATGAAGTATGGTCACTGATTATACCACATGCATTCCCAAATCAAGTGTTGGTAGGATTATAGTCACCATACCTTACCAAACCCAATTTGGTCCAACATGAGAAAGCATTTCTAGCATGATCTCTTCATTCCTCTTCCAAGGTTCAGAAGAGATCCAAGTATGAATAGCTTCTTTTCCAAGATAACTACCCAATTGGATGAAGATTGAAAGCTTTCTAGTAAAATCAAGAGAAAAGATAGAAGAAGAGTAATGAAAATTAGTATTGATCCATCAAATTACAACAGAGCTCCCTAACCCAATGAAAGGGATTTAGTTGTTCATAGCTCTTGAAATGGAAAACAAAGATGGAGAATACATCATGAAAACTAGAACTAGAAGTGCAAAGAAAGTAAATTATACAGAGAGTAGTTCCCAATTTCCAATCCCCCCAAAAGCTTCCTTCTAATTCAAAACTACCCCTATATATACTACTCTTTTGATCTTCTAGTTGGTTCTTCAAGTCTTGGATATGGGCCTTTGGATCTTAAGTTTGAAGCAGTTATCTTCGCAGTGGGCTTAGCTTTACTTACAGAGAGAAAGTGTGGAGTAGGCAGGGTGTTTAGCTCAGGACGTTAGTGGCGTTAACGTTAAGTGAGAGTGTGGGTTCGAGAACGTTAGTGGCAATCACCTTTTTCACTAACGTTCCTCACCCAGGGATAATCTACGTTAACTTCAACGTTAGTGGCACTAACGTGACCACTAACGTTGCCTCTTGGTCCTTCGCACACGTTATTGGGACTCACCTTTTCCAATAATATTGAGAGGCTTCCCTTTCCCATACGTTAGAGTCCACGTTAACTTAGTTAACGTGGCTCTTAACGTAAGCTTGCCAATCCTTCGAGAACGTTAGTGACACTTACCTTTGTCACTAACGTTCCAATGTGCCCCTACTTCCCACGTTAGAGTCCACGTTAACTAGGTTAACGTGGCTTCTAACGTAGTAATGCTAGCCATCTCCAACGTTAGTGACAAAGGTGAGTGTCACTAACGTTGGCTCATCATCTCTCTTATCTACGTTAGCTTCCACGTTAACTAAGTTAACGTGGGAGTTAACGTTGCTCATAGTGGCTTGTGTGGGTTCACCCCAACGTTAGTGACAAAGGTAAGTGTCACTAACGTTGGCGATCACATGCTTTCTCCACGTTAGCTTCCACGTTAACTAAGTTAACGTGGGCGTTAATGTGGCTCATTGTGGCTTGGCCAACGTTAGTGACAAAGGTGAGTGTCACTAACGTTGGCTTCTCTTTTGCTTCCCAACGTTAGAGTCCACGTTAACGTGGCTCTTAACATGGCCACTTATGAGCTTGGTCCAACGTTAGTGACAAAGGTGAGTGTCACTAACGTTGGCTCCACTTTCTTTCTTCCACGTTAGAGTTCATGTTAACTTAGTTAACGTGACTCTTAACGTGGGCTATGATGGCTTCGAGGACGTTATTGGTGATTACTTTTCTCATTAACGTTGCAAGCTAGCTCCCATTCCACGTTGGTGGTCACGTTAGTTAGACTAATGTGGCTACCAATGTGGCTCTTTCTTGCTTCCTTTGTCTTGAAATCAAGCAATACAGTGCATCAAAGTTCTAATCCACATCATGAGACATGCATCATCCAATTTGTCATCTAATTCATGCAAAATTCTCATGAAATCATGTAAAGTGCTCAATGTATGCTTAAATCAAGATGTAAGTGAAATTCTACCCAAAACTTGCTTATTTCCTAAGAAAATGCATGAAACTACCCTAAAACAGTAAAGAAAAGGTCAGTGAAACTGGCCAAAATGTCATGGCATCACCTTGACAGACCCTTCCTAGCCACAGAAAAAACTGTGATTGATGTTGACAGAGGAGAGTTGGTCCTTCAGGTAAATGAGGACTACTTGTGTTTAAAGCTAAAGAATCTCCTTCTGTACACATGGAGAAGAAGAATGACAAGCTTCTCTCAATGCAGAGCCAAATAGAGCCCCCACATTCAAACTCGAAGTTTGGTGTTGGGAGGCCTTCATCATGCTCTGAGTAATTGTGAGGCTCCATGAGAGCCCACTATCAAGCTATTGACATTAAAGAAGCGCTTGTTGAGAGGCAACCCAATTTTTACTTTTTTATGTTAAATTTCTATTATTATTTTATATTTTCTTTAGGATGATGATCATGTGGAGTCACAAAAAGCAAAAGCTAAAATAAAAATCAGCATTGAAAACAGCACACCCTGGAGGATGAGCTTACTGGCGTTTAAACGCCAGTAAGGGTAGCAAAATGGGCGTTAAACGCCCAGTCTGGCACCATTCTGGGCGTTCAACGCCAGAAAAGGGCACCAGACTGGCGTTTAATGCCAGAAAGGGAAGAAAAGTTGGCGTTTAATGCCAAAAAGGGGAGAAAAGCTAGCGTTAAATGCCAGAAATGGGCAGCAACCTGGCGTTTAACGCCAGGATTGGCACTCCAAGGGGCGTTTACACGCAAAAATGGTGCAGGGATGGAAAATCCTTGACACCTCAGGATCTGTGGACCCCACAGGATCCCCACCTACCTCAACTCCATCTCTCTCTTCTTCACACCTTCCCATAACACCCTTCACCAATCACCTCACAATTCAAATTCAAAATCCTTCCTCTCCCACACCCAACCCCTAATACACAAACCCTACCCCTCTCTCCACTCCTATATAAACCCCTCATCCCTCCTTCATTTTCACACATCATAAACACTCCTTTCCCCCCTTGGCCGAACCACTCACACCTCTCCATCTCTTCCATTTTCTTCTTCTTCTACTTCCCTCTTTCTTCTTTTGCTCGAGGACGAGCAAACCTTCTAAGTTCGGTGTGGTAAAAGCGTTATTTTTTATTTTTCCATAACCATTTATGACACCTAAGGCCAGAGAAACCTCTAGAAAGAGGAAAGGGAAGGCAAAAGCTTCCTCCTCTGAGTTATGGGAGATGGAGAGATTCATCTCAAAGGTCCATCAAGACCACTTCTATGAAGTTGTGGCCAAGAAGAAGGTCACCCCTGAGGTCCCTTTCATGCTCAAAAGGAATGAGTATCTGGAGATCCGACATGAGATTCAAAAAAGAGGTTGGGAAGTTCTCACCAACCCCATTCAACAAGTCAGAATCTTAATGGTTTAAGAGTTCTATGCTAATGCATGGGTCACCAAGAACCATGATCAAAGTGTGAACCCGAACCCAAAGAATTGGCTTACAATGGTTCGGGGGAAATACTTAGATTTCAGTCCGAAAAATGTAAGGTTGGCATTCAACTTGCCAATGATGCAAGGAGATGCACGCTCCTACACTAGAAGGGTCAAATTTGATCAAAAGTTGGACCAAGTCCTCATGGACATATGTGTGGAAGGAGCTCAGTGGAAAAGAGACTCCAAAGGCAAGCCGGTTCAACTAAGAAGGCTTGACCTCAAACCCGTGGCTAGGAGATGGTTGGAGTTCATCCAACGCTCTATTATTTCTACTAGCAACCGGTCTGAAGTTACAATAGACCGGGCTATCATGATCCATAGCATCATAGTTGGAGAGGAAGTATAAGTTCATGAGGTCATATCTCTAGAACTCTACAAAGTGGCTGACAAAACCTCCACTTTGGCAAGGTTAGCCTTCCCTCATCTCATTTGTCACCTATGCAATTCAGCTGGAGTTGTCATAGAGGAAGACATCCTCATTGAAGAGGACAAGCCCATCACTAAAAAGAGGATGGAGCAAATGAGAGAGCCCACTTATGGACCTCATCAAGAGCATGAGGAAGTCCCTCATCAAGAAATCCCTGAGATGCCTTAAGGGATGCATTTTCCTCCACACAACTACTGGGAGCAAATCAACACCTCCTTAGGAGACCTGAGTTCCAATATGGAGCAACTAAAAATGGAGCACTGGTGCACGAATTGTGAATCACACTTTTCACAACGCGTACCACTAACCAGCAAGTGCACTGGGTCGTCCAAGTAATACCTTACGTGAGTAAGGGTCGAATCCCACGGAGATTGTTGGTTTGAAGCAATCTATGGTTATCTTGTAAATCTTAGTCAGGAAGTCAATTATGTTTATCAATTGAATTGTGAATAACCAGTAGAGCATAAATTAAAAGTTACTTGTTGTGCTGTAATGGAGAATATGTTGGAGTTTTGGAGATGCTTTGTCTTCTGAATCTCTGCTTTCCTCTGTCTTCTTGTTCACGCACGCACGTCCCCCTATGGCAAGCTGTGTGTTGGTGGATCACCGTTGTCAATGGCTACCTTCCATCCTTCCAGTGAATACTACGCTCACGCGCTCTGTCACAGCACGGCTAATCACCGGTTGGTTCTCGATCCGGTTGGAATAGGATTTACTATCCTTTTGCGTCTGTCACTAACGCCCAGCCTTCAGGAGTTTGAAGCTCGTCACAGTCATTCAATTCTTGAATCCTACTCGGAATACCACAGACAAGGTTTAGACTTTCCGGATTCTCATGAATGCCGCCATCAGTTCTAGCTTATACCACGGAGATTCTGATTAAGGAATCTAAGAGATACTCATTCAATCGGATATAGAACGGAGGTGGTTGTCAGGCACACGTTCATGGTTTGAGGAAGGTGATGAATGTCACGGATCATCACCTTCATCACAGTTAAGCGCGAATGAACATCTTAGATAAGAACAAGCGTGTTTGAATGGAAAACAGAAATACTTGCATTAATTCATCGAGACACAGCAGAGCTCCTCACCCCCAACAATGGGGTTTAGAGACTCATGCCGTCAGAGAATACAAAGTTTAGATCTGAAATGTCATGAGATCCAAAATAAGTCTCTAAAAGTTGTTTAAATACTAAACTAGTAGCCTAGGGTTACAAAATATGAGTGGACTATGATGGATGATGCAGAGATCCACTTCTGGGGCCCACTTGGTGTGCTGGGGCCCACTTGGTGTGTGCTGGGGCTGAGACTTTAAGCAATCCACGTGCAGAGGCCATTTGTGGAGTTGAACGCCAGTTTTTGTGCCAGTTTGGGCGTTCAACTCCAGTTTTTGATCCTTTTCTGGCGCTGGACGCCAGAATTGGGCAGAGGACTGGCGTTGAATGCCAGTTTACGTCGTCTATTCTTGTGCAAAGTATGGACTATTATATATTTCTGGAAAGCCCTGGATGTCTACTTTCCAACACAATTAGAAGCACGCCATTTCGAGTTCTGTAGCTCCAGAAAATCCACTTTGAGTGCAGGGAGGTCAGAATCCAACAGCATCAGCAGTCCTTTTTCAGCCTGAATCAGATTTTTGCTCAGCTCCTTCAATTTCAGCCAGAAAAATACCTGAAATTACAGAAAAACACACAACTCATAGTAAAGTCCAGAAATATGAATTTTTCCTAAAAACTACTAGAAATAGACTAAAAACTAATTAAAACATACTCAAAACTATATGAAATTATCCCCAAAAAGCGTATAAAATATCCGCTCATCACAACACCAAACTTAAACTGTTGCTTGTCCTCAAGCAACTAGACAAATAAAATAGAAGACTAATAGGTTGAGAAGCAATAATATCTCAGAGTTTTTGAATGAAGCTCAGATCCTAATTAGATGAGCGGGACTAGTAGCTTTTTGCTTCTGAACAGTTTTGGCATCTCACTTTATCCATTGAAGCTCAGAGTGATTGGCATCTATAGGAACTCAGAATTTAGATAGTGTTATTGATTCTCTTAGTTCAGTGTGATGATTCTTGAACACAGCTTCTTTATGAGTCTTGGCCGTGGCCCTAAGCACTTTGTTTTCCAGTATTACTACCGGATACATAAATGCCACAGACACATAATTGGGTGAACCTTTTAGATTGTGACTCAGCTTTGCTAAAGTCCCCAATTAGAGGTGTCCAGAGTTCTTAAGCACACTCTTCTTTTTGCTTTGGACCTTGACTTTAACCGCTCAGTCTCAAGTTTTTACTTGACACCTTCACGCCACAAGCACATGGTTAGGGACAGCTTGATTTAGCCGCTTAGGCCAGGATTTTATTCCTTTTTGGCCCTCCTATCCACTGATGCTCAAAGCCTTGGGATCCTTTTTATTACCCTTGCCTTTTGGTTTTAAGAGCTTTGGCTTTTTCTGCTTGCTTTCTCTTTTTTCTTTCTCTCTTTTTTTTTTCTGCAAGCTTTGTTCTTTGCTGCTTTTTCTTGCTTCAAGAATTATTTTTATGATTTTTCAGATTCTCAATAACATGTCTCCTGTTCATCATTCTTTCAAGAGCCAACATATTTAACAGTCTTAAACAACAAATTCAAAAGATATATGCACTGTTCAAGCATTCATTCAGAAGACAGAAAGCATTGCCACCACATTTAACTAATTAGACTTTCTCTTATTAAAACTCGAAATTTTATTGCTTCTTATTCAAAAGATCTACTGCTTTATTCATGTTTGCTGATGATGAGAAAAATAAACTATAGCTTAATTGGAGATAAAATTAAAATAGATACTAATTACTACTATATGACTCCTAAGGTAAAATTAAAATAAGAACAGTTATCACAGAGTTAAGGCTAAGATTAGAACTCAACAACCTTGAGGTTTGGGAAGTGGATGTTCCTCTAGTCTGTGAGGTGCTTGGTCCTTCAAGAGAGAATTTCTGGCGCTTCAGTTCCTTTAAATCACGCCCTTGCTCCTCTTGGAGTGGGTTGTTTTGCTTTAGGGGCCATGATCTTAGTGATCACGGATAAGCACACCAAACTTAGAGCTTTGCTTGTCCTCAAGCAAAAGAAAAAGAAGGAGATGGGTAGAAGGAGATCTCCTCCCCACCATCCTGGCGTTTGAACGCCCAAACACTGCCTGTTTTGGGCGTTCAACGCCCAAGTGCTGCTCTCCTGGGCGTTCAACGCCCAGTTGTTGCCCTTTTCTGGCGTTGAACGCCAGATAGCTATCCTTACTGGCGTTCAGCGCCCACTGGATGCCCATTTTGGGCGCTGAACGCCCAAAATGGCCTTCACTGGCGTTTTCTTGCCAGTAAGCTCCCTATCTCTGTTTTGTGTGTAGATTCCTTCTGTAACCCTGTAAACTTATGCAATTGATTCTTTACCTTAGTGTCAGTGAACTTTATATAAACAAATAAAAATAAAAAATAGGGCAAAATGCTTAGAGGATTGTTGCCCCATGGCTGGGTTGCCTCCCAGCAAGCGCTTCTTTATTGTCTTTAGCTGGACCTTGCTGAGCTTTTAATCTAGCTTCAGCCTTGAGCATTCTTGCTCAGTGTTGCCTTCAAGATAATGTTTGATTCTCTGTCCATTGACAATGAACTTCTTATCAGAATCAATATCTTGAAGCTCCACATAACCATATGGTGACACACTTGTAATCACGTATGGTCCCCTCCACCGGGATTTCAGTTTCCCGGGGAATAGCCTGAATCTAGAGTTAAACAACAGGACCTTCTGTCCTGGTTCAAAGATTCTAGATGACAGCTTTCTGTCATGCCATTTTTTTTATTTTTCTTTATAAAGCTTGGCATTTTCGAAAGCTGTGAATCTGAATTCCTCTAGCTCATTTAGCTGGAGCAATCGTTTTTCTCCTGCTAATTTGGCATCTAAGTTTAGGAATTTGGTTGCCCAGTAGGCCTTATGTTCCAGTTCCACGGGCAAGTGGCATGCCTTACCATACACGAGTTGGTATGGAGAGGTCCCTATAGGGGTCTTGAATGCTGTTCTGTAAGCCCACAGAGCATCATCCAAGCTCCTTGCCCAATCCTTTCTACGGGTATTTACTGTCCGTTCCAGGATTCTCTTTAATTCTCTATTAGAGACTTCAGCTTGCCCATTGGTTTGTGGATGATATGGAGTGGCCACTTTGTGGCGAATTCCATACCGAACCATGGCAGAGTAAAGCTGTTTGTTGCAGAAGTGAGTGCCCCCATCACTGATTAACACTCTAGGGACACCAAACCTGCTAAAGATATGTTTCTGGAGGAACTTCAGCACTGTTTTAGTATCATTGGTGGGTGTGGCAATAGCCTCAACCCATTTTGATACATAGTCAACTGCCACCAGAATATAAGTGTTTGAGTATGATGGCGGGAAAGGTCCCATGAAGTCAATTCCCCATACATCAAATAACTCTATTTCCAAGATCCCTTGTTGAGGCATGGCGTAACCATGAGGCAGGTTACCAGCTCTTTGGCAACTGTCACATTTACGTACAAACTCTCGGGAATCTTTATAGAGTGTGGGCCAATAGAAGCCACATTGGAGGACCTTGGTGGCTGTTCGCTCACCTCCGAAATGGCCTCCATATTGAGATCCGTGGCAATGCCATAGGATTCTCTGTGCTTCCTCTCTGGGGACACACCTACGGATAATTCCGTCTGCACATCTCTTAAAGAGATAGGGCTCATCCCACAAGTAGTACTTTGCATCAGTAATTAGTTTCTTTTTTTGTATTCTATTGTACTCTTTGGGTATGAACCTTGCAGCTTTATAGTTTGCAATATCGGCAAACCATGGTGCTTCCTGAATGGCAAATAGATGCTCATCAGGGAATGTCTCAGAGATCTCAAGGAAGGGGAGGGACGTCGCTTCCACTGGCTCTATCCGGGACAGATGATCAGCTACTTGGTTCTCTGTCCCTTTTTTGTCTCTTATTTCTATATCAAACTCTTGCAGAAGCAATACCCATCTGATGAGCCTGGGTTTTGAATCCTGCTTTGTGAGTAGATATTTAAGAGCAGCATGGTCAGTATACACAATCACTTTTGATCCTACTAAGTATGATCTGAACTTGTCAATGGCGTAAACCACTGCAAGTAGTTCTTTTTCTGTGGTTGTGTAATTTTTCTGGGCATCATTTAAAACGCGACTGGCATAATAAATGACATGCAGAAGCTTGTCATGCCTCTGTCCCAATACTGCACCAATGGCATGATCACTGGCATCACACATTAACTCAAATGGCAATGTCCAGTCTGGTGCAGAAATGACTGGTGCTGTGACCAGCTTAGCTTTCAGCGTTTCAAACGCCTGCAGGCATGCTGTGTCAAACACAAATGGCGTGTCAGCAGCTAGCAGGTTGCTTAGAGGTTTTGCGATTTTTGAAAAATCCTTTATAAACCTCCTATAGAATCCTGCATGCCCCAGAAAGCTTCTGATTGCCTTAACATTGGCAGGTGGTGGTAATTTTTCAATTACCTCTATTTTTGCTTGATCCACCTCTATTCCCTTGTTTGAGATTTTATGCCCAAGAACAATTTCTTCAGTCACCATGAAGTGACACTTTTCCCAGTTTAAAACTAGGTTGGTTTCTTGGCATCTTTTCAGAACAAGTTTTAGGTGATCAAGACAGGAGTTGAATGAGTCTCCATATACTGAGAAGTCATCCATGAAGACCTCCAGAAATTTTTCCACCATATCAGAGAAAATAGAGAGCATGCATCTCTGGAAGGTTGCAGGTGCATTGCATAGCCCAAAGGGCATCCTTCTGTAAGCAAACACTCCGGATGGACATGTGAATGCTGTTTTCTCTTGATCATGGGGATCTACTGCAATCTGGTTATAGCCTGAGTAGCCATCCAAAAAGCAGTAATAATCGTGACCTGCTAGTCTCTCTAGCATCTGGTCTATGAATGGTAAAGGAAAATGATCCTTTCTGGTGGCTGTATTGAGCCTTCTGTAGTCAATACATATGCGCCACCCTGTAACTGTTCTTGTAGGAACCAGTTCATTTTTTTCATTATGAATCACTGTCATGCCTCCCTTTTTTGGGACGACTTGAACAGGGCTCACCCAGGGGCTATCAGAAATGGGATAAATAATCCCAGCCTCTAGTAATTTGGTGACCTCTTTCTGCACTACTTCCTTCATGGCTGGATTTAGCCGCCTCTGTGGTTGAACCACTGGTTTGGCATTATCCTCCAATAGGATTTTGTGCATGCATCTAGCTGGGCTTATGCTCTTAAGGTCACCTATGGACCACCCAAGAGCTGTCTTGTGTGTCCTTAGCACTTGAATAAGTGCTTCCTCTTCCTGTGAATTTAAAGCAGAGCTTATGATCACTGGAAAAGTGTCACCTTCTCCTAGAAATGCATATTTCAAGGATGGTGGCAGTGGCTTGAGCTCTGGTTTAGGAGGTTTTTCCTCTTTCAGAAGAAAGTTCAGAGGCTCTTTCATGTCCCCTGAATCCTCCAAATCAGGCTGAACATCTTTAAAGATGTTTTCCAACTCTGATTCGAGACTCTCAGCCATGTTGATCTCTTCTACCAAAGAGTCAATAAGGTCAACTTTCATGCAGTCTGTTGATGTGTCTGGATGCTGCATGGCTTTGACAGCGTTCAACTTGAACTCGTCATCGTTGACTCTCAGGGTTATTTCCCCCTGTTGGACGTCAATGAGGGATCGTCCAATTGCTAGGAAGGGTCTTCCTAGAATGAGAGTAGCACTCTTGTGCTCCTCCATTTCCAGCACAACAAAGTCAGTGGGAAAGGCGAATGGCCCAACTCTGACAATCATGTCCTCAATCACGCCTGATGGGTATTTAGTGGAACCATCAGCAAGTTGGAGACATATCCGGGTTGGTTTAACTTCATCAGTTAAGCCAAGCTTCCTGATAGTGGATGCAGGTATCAGGTTGATGCTTGCCCCAAGATCGCATAAAGCTGTCTTGGTGCAATCATCTTCTAATATGCATGGTATCAGAAAACTCCCAGGGTCTTTAAGCTTTTCAGGAAAGCTTTTAAGAATGACTGCACTGCATTCTTCAGTGAGGAGAACTCTTTCTGTTTCTCTCCACTCCTTTTTATGACTCAAGATCTCTTTCATGAACTTGGCATAAGAAGGTATTTGCTCAAGTGCCTCTGCAAATGGAATCTTTATCTCAAGAGTCCTTAGATAATCTGCAAAGCGAGCAAATTGCTTATCCTGCTCCTCTTTCCGGAGTTTTTGAGGATAAGGTATCTTGGCTTTATATTCCTCAACCTTAGTGGTTAAAGAAGCCTTTTTAGAGGGGTTGTTATCAGCACTTGTGTGTGTCTGATCCCTCACTGGCAATTGCGTACCAGAGTCAGAAGCTGGAGTGACGTTAGATGCCAACTCACTGTCTGTTCCTGGCGTCTGAACGCCAGAAATGTGCCCATTTTGGGCGTTCAACGCTGGATTCTGCACCATTTCTGGCGTTGAACGCCAATCCTGCCTTGTTTCTGGCGCTGAACGCCAGTTTTGGGCATGGTCTGGGCGTTCAGCGCCAGCCTTCCACCTATTTTCTGGCGTTTTAGTGCCAGAATTATTTTTCCCTGGGCTCTTACTGTCCTCAGGGGAATCTTTGGTGGGTTGCTCATTTCTTGAATTTTTGATGCCTTGAGGTGGGGTATTTAATGTTTTCCCACTTCTTAATTGAACTGCTTGGCATTCTTCTGCTATTTACTTTGATAGCTGCTGCTTTGTTTGCTTAAACTGTTCTTCCATATGCATATTAGCTATCCTTGTCTCCTGTAACCTGTCTTTGAATTCAGCTAGCTGCTTTGTTAGAAAATCTAATTGTTGATTGAATTCAGCAGCTTGTTTTACAGTACTGAATTCAGCAGTTACTGTTTTAACCTCTTCATTCATGGAAGGGTTGCTGCTTAGATACAGATGCTGATTCCTGGTAACTGTATCAATGAGCTCTTGAGCCTCTTCAATTGTCTTTCTCATGTGGATAGATCCACCAGCTGAGTAATCTAAAGACATCTGAGCTCCTTCTGCAAGCCCATAGTAGAAGATGTCTAACTGAACCCACTCTGAAAACATTTCAGAGGGGCATTTTCGTAGCATCTCTCTGTATCTCTCCCAGGCATCATAAAGAGATTCATTATCTCCTTGTTTAAAGCCTTGGATGTCCAGCCTTAGCTGTGTCATCCTTTTTGGAGGGAAATACTGATTCAGGAATTTTTCTGTCAGCTGTTTCCATGTTCTTATGCTGGCCTTAGGTTGGTTATTTAACCACCTCTTAGCTTGATCTTTTACAGCAAATGGAAACAGTAATAGTCTGTAGACATCCTGATCTATTTCCTTATCATGTACTGTGTCAGCAATTTGTAAAAATTGTGCCAGAAACTCTATAGGTTCTTCCTGTGGAAGACCAGAATACTGGCAACTTTGCTGCACCATGATAATGAGCTGAGGATTCAACTCAAAGCTACTAACTCCAATGGAGGGTATGCATATGCTACTCCCATACGAAGCAGTAGAGGGGTTAGAATATGACCCCAAAGTCCTCCTGGACTGTCCATCTCCACTTATGTCCATGATGGATCTATGGATATAACTTGGACTGATTTACCTTTTTATTTATTTTATTTTATAAGAAGTAAATACTTAAATAAAATAAAATAACTAAAAAGAATTTGAATTTAAATTTTTTTTTTCGTAAAAAAAATTAAAAATAATTAGTTAAAAAAAAACGAAATTTTTTTGAAAAAGAGGGAAGATATTTTCGAAAATTAGAGAGAGAGTTAGTTAGGTAGTTTTGAAAAAGTTAAGAAACAAACAAAAGTTAGTTAGTTAGTTGAAACAAATTTGAAAAGATAAGAAGTTAGGAAGTTAGAAGAGATATTTTGAAAAGATATTTTTGAATTTAGTGAGGAGAGAGAAAAACAATAAGATAGTACAAGATTTAAAATTTTTAGATCTAATGCTCCTTGTTTTCGAAAAATTTGGAGGGAAAACACCAAGGAACACCAAACTTAAAAATTTTAAGATCAAGACACAAGGAAAACTCAAGAACACTTTGAAGACTCACAAGAACACAAGAACATGAAGGAAGAACACCAAACTTAAAATTTTTAGAAAACCAAACCAAAATTTTCGAAAATCAAAGGAGAATCAACAAGAAAACACCAAACTTAAAGTTTGGCACAAGATTTAATAGAAAAAATATTTTTGAAAAAGAAGGTTTTGAAAAGAGTATAAAAGATTCTAACCCAATCAAATTAATGTTCTAGCCAAATGAGTTATGGGACCTTATTAAAGTTTGGCACAGGATTTAATAGAAAAATTATTTTTGAAAAAGGTTTTTTTTTTTTTTTAAATATGATAGCCAATTACCATGAACATAAACACCACGTTCTAATTAACTGAGCTATAAATTTAAAGTGTTTTAACAAGGGATAAATAATAAAAGACTCTAAACCAAAAAAAAAGAAGATTTTTCCTAATCTAAGCAACAAAATAATCCGTCAGTTGTTCAAACACGAACAATCCCCGGCAACGGCGCCAAAAACTTGGTGCACGAATTGTGAATCACACTTTTCACAACGCGTACCACTAACCAGCAAGTGCACTGGGTCGTCCAAGTAATACCTTACGTGAGTAAGGGTCGAATCCCACGGAGATTGTTGGTTTGAAGTAATCTATGGTTATCTTGTAAATCTTAGTCAGGAAGTCAATTATGTTTATCAATTGAATTGTGAATAACCAGTAGAGCATAAATTAAAAGTTACTTGTTGTGCTGTAATGGAGAATATGTTGGAGTTTTGGAGATGCTTTGTCTTCTGAATCTCTGCTTTCCTCTGTCTTCTTGTTCACGCACGCACGTCCCCCTATGGCAAGCTGTGTGTTGGTGGATCACCGTTGTCAATGGCTACCTTCCATCCTTCTAGTGAATACTACGCTCACGCGCTCTGTCACAGCACGGCTAATCACCGGTTGGTTCTCGATCCGGTTGGAATAGGATTTACTATCCTTTTGCGTCTGTCACTAACGCCCAGCCTTCAGGAGTTTGAAGCTCGTCACAGTCATTCAATCCTTGAATCCTACTCGGAATACCACAGACAAGGTTTAGACTTTCCGGATTCTCATGAATGCCGCCATCAGTTCTAGCTTATACCACGGAGATTCTGATTAAGGAATCTAAGAGATACTCATTCAATCGGATATAGAACGGAGGTGGTTGTCAGGCACACGTTCATGGTTTGAGGAAGGTGATGAATGTCACAGATCATCACCTTCATCACAGTTAAGCGCGAATGAACATCTTAGATAAGAACAAGCGTGTTTGAATGGAAAACAGAAATACTTGCATTAATTCATCGAGACACAGCAGAGCTCCTCACCCCCAACAATGGGGTTTAGAGACTCATGCCGTCAGAGAATACAAAGTTTAGATCTAAAATGTCATGAGATCCAAAATAAGTCTCTAAAAGTTGTTTAAATACTAAACTAGTAGCCTAGGGTTACAAAATATGAGTGGACTATGATGGATGATGCAGAGATCCACTTCTGGGGCCCACTTGGTGTGCTGGGGCCCACTTGGTGTGTGCTGGGGCTGAGACTTTAAGCAATCCACGTGCAGAGGCCATTTGTGGAGTTGAACGCCAGTTTTTGTGCCAGTTTGGGCGTTCAACTCCAGTTTTTTATCCTTTTCTGGCGCTGGACGCCAGAATTAGGCAGAGGACTGGCGTTGAACGCCAGTTTACATCGTCTATTCTTGTGCAAAGTATGGACTATTATATATTGCTGGAAAGCTCTGGATGTCTACTTTCCAACGCAATTGGAAGCACGCCATTTCGAGTTCTGTAGCTCCAGAAAATCCACTTTGAGTGCAGGGAGGTCAGAATCCAACAGCATCAGCAGTCCTTTTTCAGCCTGAATCAGATTTTTGCTCAGCTCCTTCAATTTCAGCCAGAAAAATACCTGAAATTACAGAAAAACACACAACTCATAGTAAAGTCCAGAAATATGAATTTTTCCTAAAAACTACTAGAAATAGACTAAAAACTAACTAAAACATACTCAAAACTATATGAAATTATCCCCAAAAAGCGTATAAAATATCCGCTCATCAAGCACCAAGAGCACTCCATTATTCCCCATGAAATTAGAGAGGATCAAATAGCCATGAGGGAAGAGCAACAAAGGCAAGGAAGATACATAGAGGAGCTCAAGCGTTCCATTGGATCTTCAAGAGGAAGAACTAGCTGCCATCACTAAGGTGGACCCGTTCTTTAATTTCCTTGTTCTTTATTTTCTATTTTTCGTTTCTTATGCTTTATATTTTGTCTATGTTTGTGTCTTTATTACATGATCATTAGTGTCTAGTGTCTATGCTTTAAAGTTATGAATGTCCTATGAATCCTTCACCTCTCTTAAATGAAAAATGTTTTCTGAAAAAGAAAGAGAAGTACATGAATTTCGAATTTTAAAATAGTTTAATTATTTTGATGTGGTGGTAATACTTTTTGTTTTTCTGAATGAATGCTTGAACAGTGCATATTTTTGAATTTGTTGTTTATGAATGTTAAAATTGTTGGCTCCTGAAAGAATAATGAAAAAGGAGAAATGTTATTTGATAATCTGAAAAATCATAAAATTGATTCTTGAAGCAAAAAAAAGCAGTGAAAAGCTTGAAGAAAAAAAAAAGAAAAAAAATTAAAGAAGAAAGAAAGAAAAAGAAAAAGCAAGCAGAAAAAGTCAAATACCCTTCAAACCAAAAGGCAAGGGTAGAAAAAGGATCCAAGGCTTTGAGCATTAATGGATAGGAGGGCATAAAGGAATGAAATCCTGGCCTAAGTGGCTAAACCAAGCTATCCCTAACCATGTGCTTGTGGCATGAAGGTGTCAAGTGAAAGCTTGAGACTGAGTAGTTAAAGTCATAGTCCAAAGCAAAAAGAGTGTACTTAAGAGCTCTGGACACCTCTAATTGGGGACTCTAACAAAGCTGACTCACAATCTGAGAAGGTTCACCCATTTACGTGTCTGTGGCATTTATGTATCCGGTGGTAATGTTGGAAAACAAAATGCTTAGGGTCACGGCCAAGACTTATAAAGTAACTGTGTTCAAGAATCAACATACTGAACTAGGAGAATTAATAACACTATTTGAATTCTAAGTTCCTATAGATGCCAATCATTCTGAACTTCAAAGGATAAAGTGAGATGCCAAAACTGTTCAGAAGCAAAAAGCTAATGGCCCCGCTCATCTAATTAAGACTGATCTTCATAGATGTTTTCGAAATTTATTGTATATTCCCTTCTTTTTATCCTATTTTGTTTTTAGTTGCTTGGGGACAAGCAACAATTTAAGTTTGGTGTTGTGATGAGCGGATAATTTATACGCTTTTTAGCATTGTTTTTAGGTAGTTTTTAGTATAATTTAGTTAGTTTTTAGTATATAATTATTAGTTTTTAAATAAAAATCACATTTCTGGATTTTACTATGAGTTTGTGTGTTTTTCTGTGATTTCAGGTATTTTCTGGCTGAAATTGAGGGACCTGAGCAAAAATCTGATTCAGAGGTTGAAAAAGGACTCAGATGCTGTTAGATTCTGACCTCCCTACACTCGAAGTGGATTTTCTGGAGCTACAGAAGCCTAATCAGCACACTCTCAATTGCGTTCGAAAGTACACATCCAGGGCTTTCCAGCAATATATAATAGTCCATACTTTTCCCGAAATTTGATGGCCCAAATTGGCGTTCAAAGTCAGCCCAAGGAATTCTGGCGTAAAACGCCCAAACTGGCACCAGAATTGGAGTTAAACGCCCAAACTGGCACCAAAGCTGGTGTTTAACTCCAAGAATAGCCTAAGCCTGAAAAAGCTTCAATGCTCAGCCCAAGCACACACCAAGTGGGCCCCGGAAGTGAATTTCTGCATCTTTTACTTATTTCTGTAAATCCTAGGCCATTAGTTCATTATAAATATGACCTTTTACTATTGTATTTTCATCTTGGATCACTTTCATCTTTGATCTTTGGGAACTTGTATGTTCACGTTTGGAGAGGCTGGCCTCACAGCCATGCCTAGACCTTTCACTTATGTATTTTCAGCGGTGGAGTTTCTACACCCCATAGATTAAGGTGTGGAGCTCTGCTGTTCTTCATGAATTAATACAAGTACTATTGTTTTTCTCTTCAATTCACGCCTACTTCTTCTCTAAGATATCACTCACACTTCAACCTGATGAATGCGATGATCTGTAACACTCATCATCATTCTCACCTATGAGCGCGTGCCTGACAACCACATCCATTCTATCTGCAATAGCTTGAGTGCGTATCTCTTGGGTTTCTAGTCTAAGATTAGAACCTTCGTGGTATAGGCTAGAATTATTGGCAGCCATTCCTGGGATCTAGAAAGTCTAAACCTTGTCTGTGGTATTCCGAGTAAGATCTGGGAAGAGATGACTGTGACGAGCTTCAAACCTGCGAATGTGGGGCGCAAGTGACAGTGCGCAAAAGGACAATGGTCCTATTCCGACGCTAGCGGGAACCGACAGATGATTAGCCGTACGGTGACAACGCATATGGATTTGTTTTCATTCGAGAGGATCATATAGCTTGCCATGGAAGGAGGTAACGCATGGTTGGAAGAAGGCAATAGGAAAGCAGAGGTTCTAAAGCAACAAAGCATCGCTAGACGCTTATCTGAAATTCCTACCTATGAATTACATAAGTATTTCTATCCTACTTTATATTTAATTTATCTTTTAATTATCAAAACCTTATAACCATTTGAATCCACCTGACTGAGATTTATAAGGATGACCATAGCTTGCTTCAAGCCGACAATCTTCGTGGGATCGACCCTTACTCACGTAAGGTATTACTTGGACAACCCAGTACACTTGCTGGTTAGTTGTGCGGAATTGCAAAAGTGTGATTATGATTTCGTGCACCAATTATGTGCAAGCAAATGGCCATATTGAGACTTCAAATAAAATTTTAATCAATCTAATTAAGAAACAAATTGGTCAATGACCTCGAACATGGCATGAGACTTTAAGCCAAGTGTTATGGGCTTATCAAAATTCATGAATAGGATTGATGAACACGTCTCCTGATGAGTCCATATTTTCCGATGTATTTCGGCTTGATTTGAATGGATTCTAGCACATGAACTCACACTTAAGCACCAAAATAGCATACTTTTGTGTTTGATCCCCGATTTGATCTTTAATGTGAAAACATGCATTTTAATGCTTAGATTAGTGATTTTTAATTCCACTTTTATGCCATTCGATGCCGTAATATGGTTTGGGAGTGATTTCAGGCCTGGCAAGAATGGATGCCAAAAGTGGAAGGAAGCATGTACAAGGGAGAAAATGAAGAAAACAAGGAAAAGCACACACAGCGAAGTGTGCGTGCGCATAGCCCTGCGTGCGCGCGCACAAGCGAGAATTTCCTTGCGTGCGTACGCACGCACCTGTGCGTATGCACAGGTCAATTTTCAGCTAAGTGTGCGGACGCACATGTCTGTGCATCCACACAGGTCCCTGCACGTGATTTCATTGATGAAACATGTGCTGCGTGAATTTGGAGGCCCGTGGCTCATTTTTGGAAGGCTGAAATGCTGAAATGACGTGCTATATAAAGGGGGGGATCAACACATATGAAGGCATTATGACTTAGACTTTATTTTTTTGTCATAGCTTTCATAGTATTAGGAGTAGGAGTAGTGTAGAATAGAAAGCTTTCCTAGGGTTTGTCAATTTCCATTGTAGCATTTTATAGCAAGCTTTGATCTTTGAATTTACTTCTTCAATTGTAAGTACTCTCAATTTCCTCTTTAATTCAAGCACTTTTACTTTCACTTTCTTTTGGTTCAAGTTACTTTGTTCATATTGCAATTTTGTGTTTCTTGAAGTTTTGATCAATGAATTTTATGTTTCATGCTTTCTTTATGTTTGATTGCTTGTTTATGTTTGGTTTTATTGATAGTTGGTTATAGTTTTGTATTTTACTTTGCAAATTTCCCATGCTTTCCTTTTATGCACACAAGGTGTTTGTGAAAATTTCAACTCTAGATTTTGAGTAGATTTTCCCACCTTGGCTTGTAGTTTGAGTTCCTAGGATACTAGAGTCATAATGTCTGACATTTAGTGGTAATTCTTGGGTAGTTAGTTGACTCTTGTTTCCATTGACGCTAGCCTTATATCAACTAGTTTGGTAAGTTGGTTAGGACTTATGGATTAAGGTCAATTATGCTTGCTTGACTTACTCCTCGATGGTTGGGGTTGACTAGGCGAGATTGACTCATCATAATTACCATAGTTGTGGTTGTGGCGATGATAGGATTCCTTGGATCCTCATTCCCAAGTCAAGGATCTTATTTCATTTATAGCATTTTCACTAGTTTTGATCTCATTCTCCCTTTACTTGCATTAATTACAATTTTGATCATTGCTTAGTTCTTTTATTGCTTAGTTTCTTTAATCTTTCATTCTTTGATTGCACAAACCCCCCCCTTTTTCCCCTCTTAACAACCGAAAGCGTAACATTTTATTTGCATTCCTAGGGAGAATGACCCGAGGTTGAAAGACTCTCGGTTTAGATTAGAAATTATAAACTTTGACCGAGCATTACTTGTTGGTTGAGAACTGTACTTGCAACGAGGTTATTTCTCCTTTACCGAGAAAGAATTCTTAACCGATGGTTTCGCTCGCATCATCTCCATATAAATTAGTTTATGGTAAGATGCAATTTTACCTTTGGAAATTAATCTTAATACTATAAGAGTAATGAGACAAGATGAGTTGCCAGTTGAATATTATTGGAATGCAATGTTTGATGAACTAAATAACTTAGATGAAGAACACATTTTAGCATTCAATAATCTTATTCGCCAAAAAGAGATTATAGCGCATATCTATAATCGATGAGTTAAGGAAAAGGTTTTTGATAATGGCGAGTTAGTTTTAAAGTTATCCTGCCTATCGATAAAAAATCTGGAGTTTATAGAAAGTGGTCCCCTAACTGGTAGGGGTCTTTTCAAGTGATCAAATTGTATTCAGGGAACGATATCGAATTAAACATATTGATACTGGAATCGAGATAAAATCGATAAATGGAAAGTATTTGAAACGTTATCGACGTCACAAACATAATTAAAACCAAGTACAAAAAATGTATTTAAAAGGAATTTCAGTTACAAAAGAAACTTGGCATCCCAAGCCTTTAATCTTCATAAATTTGCAAGAGTTGGTCCAGTTGTTCTTTTATTTTGGTGTGATCCTGTACGAGCGATTAAAGTTCTTGAAAACACTCGTTTTCTGCAGTTTGGTGTTGAAGAGTTCGATTGTCCAGATCATCCTTTTCTTTTGATAAAGAAGGACCTCTTTGGCAAGAAAACGTTTTATACTTTGAAGTTTGCTAAGTGGCTTTTGGAGAAGGGCTTTGTTTTGTGTGATTTTAGCAAGTTCTCTTTCAGCTCTTTTTCCCTAGCAATTAGTTGATTCATTTCGACAGAAGCATCAGTCAGATGAGCTTCGTTCTAACAAGAGAAGAGCTTTTCAGTATGATTGATCAAGGACACAAATGGTTGACATGGTCAGACGGATTTTGCAGAGAAATGTTAGAGATCAAAATCTAGTTGAGCACAGCGTCAAGACCATCTTGTGAAAACCATACTTTAATAGGGTTGACAAGTAGAAGTTTCAGCTTTTGAAGAAGTTCAAAAACATCAGGATCAATATGATTTTTCGTTATATTTTGATCATGTGTGCCTTCAAGAGGATTAGCAATTTGCGGACTTCGATCTAGAGGAATTGATTTGTTTTCAGAACTCAAAAGCTTAGTTTCTTTGCCTTTGGGGATTTTTGAGACAACTCCAAGGAGCTCACTTACAATGTCATCTCCTTGACTAAGATCGATGATTTCTTCCCTTTGGTAATTTAAAACATCATCACCTTAGTTTGGATCAATGACATCTTCCTTTCGATGATGAACTTCTATGCACCCAGTTTGAAGCAAATGAGAAATTGGGTCTTGTGCAAAGGGTGTGAGTTCGTCTTTGTTAGAAAGAGTATCCACAATGACGTCATGTGTAGTTGATGGAGCTTCGATGATACTTCTAGTTTGCAACAAGTTGGTTTCAGCATGTGTTGTTTTCTTTAGCTCAGCATTGATTGGTGGTGTTGAGTTGGTACTGGAAGATTTGAAAGACAAATTGTGAATTGTGGTGCCGGTACTAGCTTTTCTTGGAGGAGAAGTTGCTTCCTGCATACGAGTTTTCAATAAAGGATTTTGTATTATAATTTTTATCTATAAAAGATAAGAAGATGCAAATACTTTGGTAGTCTCAGAATCCACTAAGTTGTAAGAACTAGACAAAATATCTTCAGGATTAGCATTGAAACCTTCCGTGTTCGATGGAGAATTTCTGATACTTGGGTTTCTTTAGGGAGATTCGACAGACTTGCTGGAGGAAGAGTCAAAGCCTGTGGTTCAACCTCAGAGAAGACTCAACCCAACCATGAAAGAGGTGGTTCAAAAAGAAGTGATGAAGCTATGGAATGCTGGGATAATCTTCCCAATCTCGGACAGCTTGTGGGTGAGTCCGGTTCAAGTTGTACTAAAAAAGGGAGGAATGACAGTCATCACCAATGAGAAGAATGAGCTGATCCCCACTAAGACAGTGACTGGGTGGAGAATGTGCAAAGATTACAGGAGGCTAAATGATGCTACAAGAAAATATCACTTTCCTCTGCCCTTCATTGATCAAATGTTGGAAAGATTAGCAGGCCATACTTATTACTACTTCCTTGATGGGTACTCTGGGTACAATCAAATAGTGGTGGATCCCAAGGATCAAGAAAATACTTCCTTCATATGCCCATTTGGAGTTTTTGCCTACAGGAGGATGCCCTTTGGGCTATGCAATGCCCCAGCCACTTTTCAAAGGTGTATGCTTTCCATCTTTTCTGATATGGTGAAAAATTTTTTAGAAGTCTTCATGGATTATTTTTATGTCTTTGGCAATTCATTTAACACTTGCTTGCATAATTTAACTCTTGTTTTGAAAAGATGCCAAGAAACTAAATTGGTATTGAATTGGGAGAAGTGCCATTTCATGGTTCTGGAAGGAATAGTTCTTGTGCATAAAATGTCATGTAAAGGTATAGAAGTTGATAAAGCTAAAATAGAAGTTATTGAAAAACTCCCTATACCTATTAATGTGAAAGCAGTAAGGAGTTTTCTTGGGCATGCTGGCTTTTACAGAAGGTCCATCAAAGACTTCTCAAAAATAGCAAAACCATTGAGCAATTTACTAATGATCGATACCCTTTTCATCTTTGATGACAACTGTAAACATGCCTTTGAAACTCTCAAGAGAAAACTCATTACAACACCAATCATCATACCCCCTGATTGGAATTTACCTTTCGAACTTATGTGTGATGCAAGTAACCTTGCTATTGCTGTTGTGCTGGGGCAAAAGAAAGACAAATTACATCATGTCATATATTATGCCAGTAAGGTGTTGAATGAAACACAGAAAAATTATACCACCATTGAGAAAGAACTTTTAGCAATTGTATATGCATTTGATAAGTTTAGGCAATACTTGATTGGTTCAAAGGTTATAGTGTATACTGACCATGCTGCTCTAAAGTATTTAATGTCTAAACAGGATTCAAAGCCAAGGCTTATTAGGTGGGTGCTGCTGCTACAAGAATTTGATAATGAAGTGAGAGATAGAAAAGAAAGTGAAAATCAAGTAGCAGATCATTTATCAAGAGTGCCACAAGAAGCCAAGTAAGATAGACCACAGCAAGTAAATGAGAATTTCCCTGATGAGCACCTTTTCCAAGTTCAACAAACACCTTGGTTTGCTGACATAGCAAATTTCAAAGTAGGAAGAAAAATACCTCAAGAATTTTCCAAGCAACAAGTGAAGAAGCTACTCAATGAAGCAAGGAAGTTCTTGTGGGACGAACCTTTTCTATTCAAGAGATGCTTTGATGGAATGATTAGGAGGTGTGTCCCTAAAAATGAAATGAAGGACATATTGTGGCATTGTCATGGTTCAGCATACGGTGGACACTTTGGACCAGAGAGAACGGCTGCAAAGGTACTGCAGAGTGGCTTCTATTGGCCAACTATCTTCAAGGATGCCAGAGAGTTTGTTCACCAATGCAATGAATGTCAAAGAGCTGGAGGATTGACAAGAAGGAATGAGATGCCTCAGAATTTCATCCTGGAAGTGGAGCTATTTGACTTATGGGGCATTGATTTCATGAGACCCTTTCCTCCTTTCTACTCTTTCAGATATATCTTGGTGGCAGTGGAGTATGTATCAAAGTGGGTGGAAGCCATAGCCACAACCACCTGTGATGCACAGATTGTCCTTCAATTCCTTAAGAAGCACATTTTCATTAGATATGGAGTGCCCAAGGGTCTTATTAGCGATGGTGGTGGTCATTTCTGCAACAAATAGATGGAGAAACTCCTCCACAAATATGGAATAATCTATAAAGTAGCCACACCATACCACCCTCAGACTAATGGCCAAGCTGAATTAGCAAATAGGGAGTTGACGAAGATCTTAGAGAAAACAGTGGGAAGCACAAGAAAAGATTGGGCCAGGAAGCTAGAAGATGCACTCTGGGCATATAGGACAGCTTTCAAAACTCCCATTGGAAAGTCCCCCTTTCAGCTATTATATGGAAAATCATGCCATCTCCCTGTAGAGCTTGAACACAGAGCTTTTTGGGCTACTAAACTCCTCAACCTTGATTCTCAGGCAGCAGGGGAGAAAAGGTTACTACAACTAAATGAGTTGGATGAATTTAGGCTAGAAGCCTATGAAAATGCTAAGATATACAAGGAAAGAGCCAAAAGGTGGCATGACAGGAAGATTTTAAAGAAAGAGTTCAAACCAGGACAGCAAGTACTCCTGTATAATTCACGACTCAAGATTTTCCCTGGCAAGCTCAAGTCTAAATGGACTGGCCCATATTTAGTGACAAAGGTTTTTCCTTATGGAAGTCTTGAGTTGCTAGATGAAGCTACACAGAGTCATTTCACAGCAAACAGGCACAGAGCAAAGCCTTACTTAGGAGGGCAATGGGACAAGGAAAAAGAGGTTCAGAACCTAAGCTAAGCAAGAATGAAGGATGTCAAGCTAATGACAATAAAGAAGCGCTTGTTGGGAGGCAACCCAACCTGAGGTAGTTTTCTTCTCATAACTATTTTAATAAAGAGGTTAATTAGCTTTATCTATATTGCAAGAAGCTAAGTTTGGTGTTGCACACCAAAACAATATAAGGGAGAATGAAGGATTCTAAGTTTGGTGTTCCACCAAAGTCTCATCATAAAATGCATTCTCACTTCCTGCATAATGCCAGCTTCAAACATTTAGATAAACTAGTTAACTATTTGCTGTTTCATAGTTTTTAGTTTTATTACCTTTAGCTAGGAAAGAGGATTTCACAGATAGTTAAATTGTTGCATGAGAAATATTGGCAAGGAACTAAGTTTGGTGTTCACACACCAAAGTAAGTTCAAAAGCCCACAAATAAGCTTTGCAGATTAACCGGATATCTAAAGAGCTTGAAAAGCAAGGAACGTTTGAGGAGTATGTAGGAAAACAGCCAACAAATTAAAGAACATTTGCATTATGATTCAGAAGGAGCATAACAGAAGGAAGAATGAAAAGCTGCAACCCAACAGGTTGTATCTATACTTGATCCTTGTTATTATGAAATGTTTTAATTTAGGGATTCCTTCATGTCTGGCTAGATTGTTCATTTAGTTGCAAATGGAAGTACATGCTAAAGAAAGCTATATGCATAATTTTTGCTAGAATAAACTATCTGCATAATAATTGTCATCCTTAATCAGTTTGAGTCTTTTGTTTTGTTCCCCTTGCTCTGTTTGAATAAAAGAAAGATGTTTGATTTAGAAAAGTAATTGTTCAATGTTGCAAAAGTTAGAATGAAAGTTAGTGGTGGTATGTGTTTGATTCAATTGTTAGCTCACAAAATAATTGCTGTAAAATGACATGTTACTTGAAGCTTAAGCTAGTTTGCTACTATGATCCTTCAACTAATGAAAATCCCTTGAAAATAAACCAAAATAGAAAGAAAAAAAGAAATAGAAAAAGCCAAAAAGTAGCAAAGAAACAAACAATAAGGCTAGGCACCAATAGCTTGGACCCTAGGACATATGCCTGTGGTGTTTGTGTACTAGGATATGCTTGGACAAGTAAGTTCTAAGGAGTATTTCAAAACTTGGCCACTTAGATCAACTGATTTGGGATTGCCAACTGAAAGTCCACAATAAAGAGCAACCTAGCTACAAAATACTTAGTTATCCAAAGAGATGCTGGGCATCAATGATCCTAGGAAGAAAAAGGTGAGCCATGTATCTGTGGTGAAGAAATGTTAAGTATAATTAAGCCAAAGGCTACTGCAACATTTGCCACCAAGCCTTCAATAAGTAATAAGCTCTCTAAGCAAAAGAAAGAAGGAAAAAGCTAACAAGGGAAGTAAGCAGAAAGCAAGGCATTATAGCAGCAACCTTAGTGAACTCTTGAGGAAATATTGTTTGTTTAACAGCAAGTAATAAATGAGCTACTATTGATCTGCATGAAACCCCATGAACCAAGTTCAATTCTCTGCTTAATAAGGACATATATACTTCTCTATCTCATTTTATCTTCTCTTATGTCTAATGTTTGCTTGGGGACAAGCAAGTTTTAAGTTTGGTGTTGTGATGACAAGTCATCTTAGCCTAGTTTTACTAGTCTTTTTCTTTATTTTTATTAGGTTTCATGCACTTTCTTGCATTGTAAGTAGGTAATTTGGAATGGAATTTCATGGTTTCTTTGAATCAATCAACCACCATTTAATTGATACTAAATAATGAGGTTTAAGCTAAATTTAATTGATGTTTGAATGATTTAAAAACCTTGTGAATTTGGTGATACTCTGATTGGTTGTTTTGATTACTTGTAGGTGAAGAAAAGAAGAAAATAAGAAAGCGTGGCCAAAGAAGCGTGGCCCAAGGAGAAGAAGAGGTGGCAAAAGAAACAAAGAGGCGTGGCACAATGAAGGAGGCATGCCACAACACTCTACTGGGAGCATAACAAAGAACTAAGGAAGCAAGCTTGGATGCTACGCTCTCCTTGAGAGCGGAGCACAATTTGGAACCAAGAAACAAAGGAGGGAAGAATGATGCTCCGCTCTCCTTGAGAGCATTATCGGGCTTCACTCAAGAATAAATCCAAAAACAAAGTTTGCTAATGAAGGCTACAAGGTTCGAACTCATGAGCAAGGGGGAGTGGAGGAGCGCTACTCACAAAGGAAATAAGCCAAAAATGGCTAAAATGCTACCCCCAAGGATCGAACAAGGCACCCTAAGGAAGCAAGGAGTAAGGCACCACTTCCTTCACAAAGAAAAGAAGCCAGCGCATGCCTCCAACAAGTTTCGAACTTGGGACCTCACCCAAGCAAAAGCCAATGCTCCGCTCCCAAGGAGAGCAGAACGCTACTCTCTTCACTCCTTGCACAAGCTTGACACGGCCAAGGAAACTTGGAGCGCAACATGACACAGTCA
Source organism: Arachis hypogaea (assembly GCF_003086295.3). NCBI lineage: Eukaryota > Viridiplantae > Streptophyta > Magnoliopsida > Fabales > Fabaceae > Arachis > Arachis hypogaea. Next base: position 57,591,993 of record NC_092046.1, read on the forward strand.
GGAGGAGTTGGAGCGCACAAGACACACACCAAGCCATAATGCTCTGCTCCCTACAAGAGCGGAGCGCTATCCTGAATGCCTCCCAAGCCTTGGCACGCAACAAGGAGCTCCAACACAAGCCTCAATGCTCCGCTCCCCACAAGAGCAGAGCACTCCACTGGGAGCAATTTCTCTTGGGTTGAAAATTCAATTAAAAATCCAATTAAAGTCAAATCTTCACCAAATTAAAAAGCCCACCCAAATTCTTAAATCCAAGAATAGAAAGTGTATAAATAGAAGCTAGTTTGATTTAGTTAGGGACTTTTTTGGAACCTTTTGCTTCTTAGAGAATTTTCATTTTATAATTTTTAGAGTTTTTACTTTGAATTTGGATCTTGGAGAATTGGGAAGGAGAATCGATCTCTCTTCTTCCTTGTTCTTGCTTGAGCACTCTTTACTTCTTGTTTTGGATCTTGGGTGAAGAATTGAAGAAATTCTGTTTCAATCTCACCTTAAGATCTCTTTGTTTATCTTTCTACATAATTTTAGAAACTTTGATTTACATTTCAAATTCTGTTTACTGCTTTTACTCTTCTACTTCTTCTGCAACTTACTTTTCCATTACTTTTGAAATTGTTCTTGTTGGATCAAGGAAGGATTTGAGATCTAGACTTATTTTCTAGTCTCTTCCACTCCTGAGATCTTTAATTTCTCTTCTAATTTCTGCAATTGAGCTACATTCACCTTCTGTTTTAATTCTTCAAGCATTTTTACTTTTCTGATTTAGATATCCTTAAATTCAATTCATCTTTTGCTCTTCTGTTTATTGCAATTTACTTCTGCTTGTTTAAATTTCTGCAATCCCAGCTCCCAATTCCTTTTATAATTCAAGCAATTTACCTTTCTTGCATTTTAAGATTCAGTCATTTATATTTCTTGCAATCTAAGCTTCTGTAATTTAACTTACTTGTTCTTTAAGATTCAGCACTTTTACTCTCTATTCTCTTTAATTTACTGCAATTCTTCCCTCTCCTTTTACATTTCATGTAATTTAGCTTCTGTCAATTACAAATCACTCAAACCAATACTTGATTCGCTTGACTAAATCAACCACTAAACTAAAATTGCTTAATCCTTCAATCCCTGTGGGATCGACCTCACTCATGTGAGTTATTATTACTTGATACAACCCGGTACACTTGCCGGTGAGTTTTAGGTGTTTGGAATTCGTTTTCCAAAATGCACCATCAGCTGCGATTGTATTGAGAATAATACTTTTGCCATCAAACGAGAAAAGATTTGGCCACATATCAACTTGGAACAAAATTAATCGCTTCATACTCAGATCAATGATCTTTATTATGTTTCAGTTCTCAAGTTACAAGAGACATTGAAGTGTAGACTTTTTGACCTAATTGACTTAATAATGTTGAACCAAATGGGGCTGGCAAGGCTTGAGAAAATCCCATTTATCGAGCCACAAGATGGGGAGTATGAAAAGTGACTAAATATTGGTCTTTTTTGTACATAGGAATACTAGTAGAAAAAATTTGAATGGCAGTGTAATTACCCCAATTTCTGTCAATTACACGTTGCACTTTCTCATTTTTCTCTTTGGCAATTCTTGGTCCTCGAAACCAAGTTGGACCCTATTTGCGATCAACAAAAGGTGCAAAATTAAGCTCCTCATTCTGAAAAGTTCTTGCATGGAAGAATTTGGTGAAAGTTTCCCAAAAAGGTCTCCAATTTTGGGTCCAAGGAAAGATGGTTTTAAGGATGCAAAGCGAATGCCTTTGATAGGTTGTTGGCTGAAATCGGAAAACTATCAACTTCTATAAACTTCTCAAAGACTACATTTAGCCATAATTGGAGAAGCCAGAGTGGTCCACCTACACTGAGAGGAGTTCGATTCTCAAGGCTTGTTACTATTTGGCCAAGCTCGTCGTATAAGTTACCAATAAGGAGTTTGGAGAGACATAAAGGTGATTTGTTCTCATGGATCAGAGCAGTAAGAGGTTGATAAAGTCTTTGCATAGCAACACTTCGAGAATAGAAAACCACAACATTTAACTAAAAACATAAAAAGGCTACATGCTCGTCATCAGAAACGGGATCTTTACCTTGACCCATGTTATTTTTTATGAATTCCTCGTAAGAAGAACTCTCCCAATGGATTTTATATTTCTTTTCTGGTTCTATGTTCGAGGTAATATCAATCCCAAAAGGATTTAACCCTGTAATAGCTTCTATATCAAAAAGAGTTGGGCCGACCATCCCATATGGCAAGTGAAAGTTGTTAGTCGACCGACTCCAGAAGTACAAGGCAGCTCCGATCATCCAATGGTGAGTGATAAGTTGGTATTGGGATAATCGAAGTAAGTCATATATACCATGTCAGACCCAAAAGTCTTTCTTTTCTGGTTTAATCCTTTTGAACCAGGCTATATAGTTCACACTCTTCAAAAAAGTCTTAGGATTGTTCCGAAATGGTTTTGTATGGTCATCGAAGGGAGCCATGTACATGTCCTTTTTTATTAGCAACTCTTGACCAGGGAGAGGGTTTGCTGCTAGTGGCCATGGTAATTCTGGAAAATGCACGGTGTCAAGATGAGTAAAATAAGAATACTCCTTTATGAAACGAATATATCAGAAATAATGGTTCCAAATATATATGGCTAGTATATGAAACGTACCTTGAAAAGAGAAGTAAATGGAGATGAGATTTATGAACAATGAGAGATCTATGAGAGATCTATGAAGAAGTTGCGCTTTGCTCTTTTGGATGTAGAACTTGAAAGATGAAATAATTCCGCACTGGTAAGAAGAAGATGAATTTAAGTCTCACAAACAGTAAAGGCATGTGAAGAAGATGTTTCTTGCCTTCAGGTGCAAAATTTAGAAGGAGAAATAATCTTTTGTGATGAAGAAATTTCTGGAAAAAATCTTAAAAAGTTGATAAAGTGGTATTTATAAGGAAAATTGAAGAACTTTTTGAATTGAAGAGAGTTGAAACACCAAAACTAATGGAAAAGTGTATATGATGAGACGCACATTTAATGAAAATGATGAAGTGGAGCAGTTTCTAAAATTTGGTGTCAATTGGGGATCCCAAACGTTTTGAGTTTAAATTTTGTTTTCTTAAATGTTTTAAATAAAGAGAAAAGAAGTTTATTCATTCTTTATTCCATGAAAAGAATCGTCAATCCAAGGGCAATGTGTTAGCTAAAAATAATTTAAATTTGATGATGAACAAATCAAAGATATTTGTTTGGATTATGTCGAAGAGGTGCTCAAGATGATCGAAGAGAAATCGTCGATGAACAAGCTAGGTTGATCGAAGATGAATATCAAAAATGAGGATTTGTGATTGAAGCAACGGGAAGACCAGTAATCGAAGCAGTTGAAGATAGTTATCACACTATTGTTGTGGCGAGAACAATTATGTTTAGTTTCTTTGTATGTGGAGCACGTGAAGAACTTTTGATTGGTTGAAAATGACTATAAATAGACATAGCTTGAGAGGAATAAGGGTTGGAATTCATTCTCAGAAAACACTCACGCACACTCATATCTGAACGATTTTTTGAGTTTGCATTGAGTCTCTTTTATGTAAGATTCTTTCTATTGTCTTACATTTTTTTAAAATTCCTTATCAAGTTTCCTTTCTGCAATTTATTTTTTCCTTTGCAAGTTTTTTTTATTTGTATTCAATTTCTTGTATATTCTTTTGAATTTGAAGTCTTTCGATTTTGTAGAAGCATTTTATTGTGTTTTTTTTAATTGAGTCATTTACTTTATTTTTTTTGCATTTTTTATTTCAAATTTTATAGTTTTTGGTTTTTTGTTTCTACGTTCGTTTTTTATTATTAGTCTAAGAAGAGTTTTTTATGGATAATTAAAAATTAAAATCTTTAAATTAAAGTGTATTTTCATAACCTAAATTTACTAAAAATTTTCATAACAGTAAATAACTCACATTAACTACAACTGACGAGACGTGCACATTATGTTATCAACGAACTTTTCCCCCTTTTGACCTCGTTATTAGGGAATTTCAAACATTAGCAACAAGATAGTTTTAGCCTATGCCTCAACTTATAAGATTAAAGATTAGTTGTTAATTGTTTGGAAGTAAGTAAAGCTGGTAATATGCTATTGAATGAGTTGGAATTTGGAAGCTCCTTGCAAATTAGGTGAGAACGAACATATTTGTTAGGGCTAGGGTGGAATAGGCGAACACGAGGTAAAAGTACCGACAAAATCAATTGAGTTGAGCTATGGTTATAAGCAAAGTCGATGATCAAAATAATTAATAATACAACATACAATAACACTATGCATTGCTACTACACTACACAACATATATACACAAAGCAGAAAATAAAAATATAAAATACAAGAAAAACCAGCCAAAAAACAACGGGACATGTGAAAAGCCGATGAAAGCGGTGCCGTCACGTGAGACCACGTCATAATATGCGTCGTCAAGACAAAAAATCCCGAACCCTTACCTTAATTACCAATAGCAACTCGCAACTAGCAACTAACAACTATAATTATCCGTGTCGATTGAAATTATAATTTTAAATTTTTTTAAATTAATTTAAATTATAATAATTTGATTAATAAAAAAATAACATATTATATATTATTTTTTTTAAATTTAGTATTAATTGAATTAACTTTAAAATAATTATTAATCGATTTTAATAATTTATTTTTTTAATAAATCAGATATATATACTGAATGTGATTATAAATAATATAGTAATAGTTAAATTCACCAATAAATATATTAGTTATTATCACATTATAAAACAAATTAAATATAAAAGCTATTAGTACTTATAAATCTATAAAATTACACTGTCTTTGTTCGCGTGCAAGGGTTTACTTATCAAATAAACTTAAAATATGAAAAAAAATATTTATAAATTGAACTAGCATCACTTGAAAGAATAATAAAAAATAATCAACTTACCTTATCATCTATGAGAACCGTTTCTATGTAAATCGTCTTGTTCTTGTCAAATTTAGATGAGACTTTTCATAACCTTATATATTAATTTTGTTAATATATATATATATATATATATATATATATATATATATATATATATATATATATATTTATCGGTAGTTTTTCTTAATATATATACATATACATAAATAAAAAAATATATGAATTATATTTTATTAAACTCTATGTTACCGGTTATTAAAAACATTAAAATATATGAACTAAAAAATTTATAAAATGGACCTAACATCACTTGAAAGAATCATAGAAAATAATTTACTTACCTTATTATCCATGAGAAACATTTCTATGTAAGTCGTCTTGTTATTGTCAAATTTAGATAGAACTTTCCATAACCTTATATATTAATTTTATTAAATAATTCTATATATATTTATATTACCGTAGTTTTTTTTAATATATATACATATACATAAATAATTCTATACATATACATAAATAAAAAAATATGTGAATTATATTTTGTTAAACTCTATGTTTTCGGTTATTAAAAACATCTAAATCACATATATTAATTATTTTTTTGTTATAATTATTTCGTTTTATATATATGATTATTTTTTATTCTACAATCGTGCAATAATTTTTTATTTTTTTATATCTATATATATTCCTCAATTCCGACTCCATTCATACACATATTAACAGTTTTTTTCTAATAGTGATGTTTTAACTTTTCGTTTTCTTTTTTTTCACGTATCTTTCTTTTTTTCTTAAATAGTGATGTTTTAATATTTTTTTTATAAATATATTTTTCTTATTAATTAAAATATAAAATGAGAATAATGACTTATTTAATTCAGTATTTATGATAATAAATAAGATGACCATTATATAAGTCATTTAATGTAAAATAGTTTAATTTACAATTATAATTAATATATGTATTGCCCATAAATAGATTAAAAAATAATAATTTCGTAACAAAATAATCACTTAAATTGAATTACAATTAATTAATTGATAGAAATTATAATAAATTGTATGATATTTAAAAGGGTGTGTTTGATTTTATATTGAAGAAGAAAAAAATATGTTTGAGTCTCTTAAACATTTTTTTATGTTCGGTAATTTTTATATATTCTGAACGCGGGAATAATTTTATTTCTGAACACGTTTACATGAAATTAAAAATTGTAGTTTAGTTATCTTAGCTTGTTACTATAAAAAATTAGGTGTAAAAATTTATTTTTTTCACTCAATTATATCTTCTATTTTATTCTTATATACTATATTATTATTAAAATTTTGTATAATATGAATAATAATTTTATTAAAAAAATAAAATAAAAAAAAATTAATTATAAATAATATTAAAATTAAATAATAAAAATTTATAATAAAAAATAATATTAAATTAAAAAATACTGAAAATACTAAAAAAATTATAAAACATTTTTTTTGTTTGACATTATAAAATTTGTAGTATTCTCTTTTATATTTTTATTTTTTATTGTATTTATTTTATTTATATAATAAATATTTTCTATATTAATTTTTTAGTATTTTGATTTCTCATGTATGCTATTTTTTTTAGAGTTTTTATTATTTCTTAGTTTATACGAGATTTTTTTTATTATACTGTCTTTTAGGCCTATATTTTAGGAATTTTTTTTTATTTTTATTTGGATTTGATCATTTAGTTTTTTACTTATTTTTTTTGGCTAGTTATTTTTTTATGTATTTTATTAGTGTTTTATCTTTTAATTTAATATTTATTTGTATTAAAATATTAAACTATTAATTTATTCATATATTTTTTTATTTTTAATATAAAATATATTTTATTAATTTTTATATATTATTTTTAATTTAATAAATAAATATTAGTTTTATTATAAAATTAATTAATAAGACCTATTTAAATATCTAAATAAAATAATAGGATAATATAAAAAATTATTTAAATTGATATTTTTTAATAATTTTTTTATCTAAAAATTAATTTTGAGTAGTATAATTTAAATAATATTTATTTTATTATAATTTATTTTGTTATAAAGATTGACAAATATAAATTATGTTAATATAAATTTATTTTTTATCATAATCAAATTTACAAAATTAATGTTATACAAATTCTTCTTTGTAAATTATAATCTAAACACACACTAAGATGAGTAGTAACAAGATTGTGGGCTTGTTTGGGAAGTTTTAAAAATTATTTATTTGAGTTTTTGACTTATAAAAAGTAGTAGTATTAATGTTTGATGCAATTTTTAAAATCAAATGGTAGCTTTTTAAAAAACTATTTAAATACTTATACAAAAGTTAAAAAAAATAAATTTTTTTATAATAAAAAGTTTTTATCTTATTTTTTTAAATAAGCACTTTTAGAATTAAAAAACTAAATATAAAATAATTTATTTTTAACATAAATATTTATTATTTAAACTATTTTTTAAAAAAATATTTAAATAAGCCGTTTTTTCATTGCTTTTTACCTGGTCCCAACTTGCCACGTGGATCGACCCCTCTCATTAATCGAGCATCAGCTACTCCCTCAGCTGTTGAGTCCACAATACGCAAAGCAAGACCGCCATCGATCCCACGTGTTCTGCCAGCTGGATCGTTAACTAACCCCGTTTCCCCACGACACGTGTCCTCGTGGTTGGTTGACCTGTCAGTAAAGAATACAACTGTGAGAGTAGCGGGACATAAGGAGGATAGAGAAAGAGCTTGTTCGGTCAGGGCGGGCAAACCAACGGGCAGGCTTAGTCACTCACTCACTCTATGTCAAACGGCCTAATAACATTCTCTCTCTTTCCGTGTAGGCGTCGCTTAGAAATTCCTCATTTTTCTAATTAATAATTAAATAACAATAAAGGAAGGGTGGGAAGAAAATTGTCGTAAATATAAATACGCATAAGTATATTGTGCGGTGTGAGGATTTGGAAGAGTTAAGAACGAAGCATGCTTTGCGGTTGGAAGAGAGAGAAGTAACTCTGGCAGTGTTGCCAAACGCAGAGAGAAGGCGACAGTTTGGTGAAGGTAGTTTTATGGCGATTGATTCGAAGGTGGAATTGCAATAAAAGCCACCGTTTGGAATTTAAGCCTTTACCTATTTACGTTTCTTCTTGTTGCTGCGGCTTCAGGTATATATATATACACATACATAAAAAGAAGGAGGTTCTGAAACGTGTAAATCTACTTCTGCAACAGAGTGTAGTGTACTGAAAACTGAGGTTTCTGAAGCTCGCAAAAAGGATTAATGGAGTGGTCAGCTTGTACGGATGAATACGAGAAGCTTGTGATTCGGATGAGCACGCCTAGGTCCGTTTGTTAAACCTTCATCTTCTTCAAATTTTTACAATGTTTGTTGCCTTCTTTTCTGGTTTCCATATTTAGGAGTTATATGATATGATTTTGAGATGTGTCAAGAATCAGGTTGATTTTTTGGTGAATCTTATCTCAAATTTGTGTGTTAATCGTCATTCTTATGTAGTTTCTCTGTTAGATTTCGCCATGTGTTTAGCTCCTTCCAACGAATTCTCTGAAATGTTCATCATTCCAGATCTCGTAATTTGGAATTCAAACCGGTGGCTTTCATCACGTGTTAGAATATTCGTAAATTTCTTTACATGAGATTTCATTCATGTTTCGTTTGTAGCGGTTCCATTACAAAATCTTTTAAAATATTTTGCCAAATCCCCAAAATGTGTAAGAGTGATGACAAAAGCATTTTCCTAATTTCACCAACTTTTCAAAATTGATTTGTGCAAATAACTATATCTAAATAATCTTGACTCTGCCTTCTTAATTTTTTCCCTTATTGTTTCTTTTGCCTACCCTTCCAGAGTTTTATTTGTTCTTTTCATCTTCAACGCTTATGCAATAATTCCTTGTTTTTCAAAACAGAACAAAATTGTTGACATTGAATATCTGGAATTCCGAGGAAAAAAATGACTAACTTTTTACCTTTACCTGCAAAACAGGGTCGTAATTGACAATGCCGTGTGCTCCACAGCTACTATAGTTAAGGTACAGCAAAATGTCTTCATTTTGTTTTTTTTTTTTTTAAAAATTAGGTTTTCGTGTAAAACAGGAAAAACCAATAGAAATATTTGCTTTGATGTGGTTCACAGGTTGATAGCGCCAGAAAACATGGGATTTTGTTGGATGCAATACAAGTGCTCGCTGATCTGGACCTTTTGATTAAGAAGGCTTACATTTCCTCCGACGGAAGGTGGTTCATGGATGGTAAGCTATTTTGCTTTCCTTTTTTACTTCTAGTAGTAATTAGTTATCCTGATGTGCACTAACTTATGGCTATATCTACGCAGTTTTCCATGTTACAGACCAATTAGGAAACAAGTTAACGGATGAGAGCGTATTAAATTATATTGAACAGGTATTGGATTGAGGATTGAGATTCTTATTTAATTTAATTTTGATCCTATTTACTGATTAAAATTGATTGGAATTTAATTGTAACTTAAATTCTTGTCTATATTTGGTAACAGTCACTTGGGAGTATTCACAATGGTAAAATCAACAGCTCCAATGGTTTCACTGCCCTGGAATTAACAGGCACTGACCGTGTTGGTATTCTTTCGGAGGTGTTTGCTGTACTGGCTGAGCTGCAGTGCGATGTGGTTGAGGCAAAGGTTTGGACTCACAATGGCAGGATTGCCTCCCTGATCTATGTTAGAGACTGTGATTCCAGATCTGCTCTTGAGGACTATCAGAAGATTAATAAGCTTGAAGCACGTTTAAGAAATGTTTTGAAGGGTGACAATGACATTAGGAGTGCAAAAACTTCAATTTCTAATTCTGTCATACACCCGGAAAGAAGGCTACACCAGATGATGTTTGCTGACCGTGACTATGAAAGGAGTCGCATTTTCAAGTTTACCCCTGAGACACCATTTGTATCGGTGCAAAATTGGGCGGAAAAGGGTTACTCTGTTGTAAATGTTCAGTGCAAGGATCGAATTAAGCTAATGTTCGATGTTGTGTGCAATTTGACAGACATGGAATATGTTGTGTTTCATGCAACTATTAACACAAAAGATGATCAAGCTTACCTGGTATTTATTCGACATAAAATCTGTTCTTTTTATCTCACATCTTAATTTATTTGCTTATTTAATGATATTCAATTTGTCACTTACAGGAGTTTTATATAAGGCATAAAGATGGCACTCCAATTAGTTCAGAACCAGAGCGCCAACGTGTGATTCAATGCTTGCAAGCTGCTGTGGAGAGAAGGGCAAATGAGGTAAATCATTAAGCATCATTTAAACGCACTTTTTATCTGTTATATTAAATTGGCATCTACCTATTGATCAATATGAATGAACATATACTATGATTAATTATTCTTCCCATTTCCAAGTTCTAATAATTATCCGTAATTCTTTGGATAACAGGGTGTTAGGCTAGAGTTATATGCTGAAGACAAGCAGGGCCTTTTAGCAGAGGTTATGAGAACGTTCAGAGAGAATGGGATGAATGTGACTAGAACTGAAATATCTACCGTTGGAGGTGTGGCTGCAAATGTTTTCTATGTAACTGATGCAATGGGTTACCCAGCTGACCCAAAAATAATAGAATCTGTTAGGCAGAAAATTGGGTTAAGCAATTTAAAAGTGAAGGAGTTGCCTTTATTACGTCAACAGAAGACAAAGAGCGAAGGAGATCAACCAGGTGGAGTTGGTGGGGCAGTGTTATTGTCTCTTGGTAGCCTCGTGAGGAGGAATCTCTACAATTTGGGCTTAATCAAATCTTGTTCTTAAAGCAGAAAGTGAGGAGGGAATTTAGAAGGAAGTGGAAGGAAGATAATGTTCAACTTTTTAAATTAGAGCATATTAGCTAGTAATATTCTTTGCTTCATGCTTGGGCATTGTGTACATAAAAAGTAAAGGTGGAATTTGGTGATGGTAGTTGTTCCTAGTTGGTTGGGTTGGGATTTGGTTGGTGAAAAACAACAGATAGGTATACATGTAGCTGGAGGGGTATGGGGCCCCACTTTACACCATTTTAAATGCTTTGCGTGAGGAATTAAAGAATTTGCATGAGAGATAGGGCATTATAGAAGAAGGTTGTTGTTTACCTTGGTGGGACGGTAGTTGTGAAGTTGGATGGAAATATAGGTAGGGATTGGATTCTTGGTGGCACACAGTTTAGGTAGAGGCGGCACAAAGTTTGGTTCATACAGAAGAAAAAGAAAAAAAAAATTATGTAGAAGTCATTAAAATTGTGTACATAACGACGTTTGGATGATTATTGTTATTAATTAAAGTGGTTGACTCCATTATTTAATTTATACTGGTAAATTGTTAACTTTGTTTCTCCAATAACTGACTCTGCACGCGTTTGAATTTTATTTGTTTGGTGGCTCCACCTTGTGTTACCCATTGCCACTACCGGATCTTGCTGGATCTTGGGGCCCCCTTGGAAAGAACTCTGATAAGTACTGAAGTATTTGTACATGAACCTGATATATTATTCTATTCGGAAGAGTTTTAACTGTACCAAGAACATCGGTATTTCAGTTGTTTCAACGGTTGATCTGAATTATAAAAAATATATATAATATATATTAATTAAAATTAATGGTTAAAACGGTTGATCTGAATTATAAAAAATATATATAATATATATTAATTAAAATCAATGGTTAAAACAATTGAAATACCGATGTTCTTCAGTACACTTGAAATTTTTCCTATTCTAATTTCTAACTTGTAATATATAAGTAATTAATATAATGGCGTTAACATATGAGAATGTTAAAATAAATCAAATATCAGAAAGAATTAACCTCATGTAAAAATCTTATCTAATAGAGTCCTGATAGATTACTGTAGGCAATTATTTCGGTACTTTTTAGAAATTAGAGGGTGAATTATTATCTTTTTATATATTATTGAATAATAGTATAATTTTACATGTAATTTAACACAAATAAATTTTTTAATATATTTTTTGAATATGAAGTATAATGTTTAAATTAAACTCTAAATAATTAACTTATTGCATTATTTTCATTTTAATGAGATTATAATAAAATTTGATAAATACTTGCATACTCTTAAAGTATATTTTAAGTTTTTAACACGTATTTCAAAAATCTATTTTTATCTAAACTTTAATTATGTATTAGATTAGTTAAGTGTTTGTTTGGGCGCCATTGTTTTTGATAAAAAAAGATCTTTTTTCATCAAAATAATGACGCCCAAACAAGCACTTAACTAATCTAATACATAATTAAAGTTTAGATAAAAATAAATTTTTGAAATACGTGTTAAAAACTTAATTTTTTTTTTCTTTTTTAGCGTATTTGGCCAATTTTGAGTAGTAAAAGTAAAAGTACTAGAAAAATCAGAAAAACATCTTTTTTTAGAAGCTGTAATTTACATCTTTTTTTAAAAGATTTTTTTTCCTTAAAAAAAAGATGTTTTTCATGTAATAAATAAACAAAAAGATACTTTTATATTGTTATATCCAAACATAATTGATAGATAAAAAGATCTTTTTGCATGAGATAACTAAACATAAAATTACTTTTACTTTTTCATAAGATCTTTTAAAAAAAAAATAATTCGAAAAAAGATCTTTTCTTAAAAGTTCAACCAAACAAACCCTAAATATATGATTATTTCATATATTAAAATTGTATAAAAAAATTTCGTGTTATAATATATAAGAAATAGTAATTTATCCTTTAGTTTCATCAATTGCATTGCCACTTTTATATATGGTTTTTGTACAAATAAAATAAAATTTTAGAGAACACTTCTTATCCAGAAAGATGGCTCCATCTATTGTAATTTAAGCAAGAAGCTAAGAGTTGGAAGTTTCGTTTCTCTAAAATCCAAAATCTTCTATTTACTTATTACGTAGCTGAAACGGCTCCAGATACATATATACATATAGGGAAAGAGGGAGAAATTAAACTAAAGCAAATAGTCCCTTTTCCCCATCTTGCTGTTCGAGGACGCTACATAAAATCATTTTGTCTGTTCAATTAATGAATGGAACTATGCCAGATATAATTTTTTATTTGGTACAACTTGGACGGACATTTTAAGCATCATGTTTAATTTTAGGATAGTCACTATCCAATCAATTCACATATTATTTTATTTTTAATCTAATTAATTCATCACATAATCTTTTAGTAAATTATATATAGAAAGAAATTAATGTACTTAAGGTTTCAGGATAGTCATTAGTCTCTACCCAATCTGATATATATTTATCTTAGAAATCAAGCTTATCATATCAAATTAATGTGCACAAGGTTTATCCTATAGAACACATAAGGCAACTAAGTTACATATTATGGTAACACCAAGCATAACTAATAATAAAATATTATGGCAATTTATTGATCACTTATGCAATTGATTTGTTAATTAGTAACTCAAGATTTTCTAAAGCATTACATGATTTGGACAGGTGGCAATTCAATATTCGGAGACATGGACATGCCGGCTCACGTGAAATCAATTTTTATGGTTTGATGCATGCTTGACATGGATGATGCAAAGGATGCAGTATCATGTGAAGAATACTAGGTGATGAAGACCCAAAAGTAATGGTACCCAAACAAGGTGCATGCATGTAGCATACACTGAAACACTACCCATGACGAAGATGCATCTATTAAACTCCACATGAATTTTCTGTTTATATAGTTAATGCCATATGGCTTCAACTGTTGCTTTCATTCTATCTATTTTTTTAAACCAATTTAAGTGATGATGTGCCCTTCAAAATTCAGATATTTGGTTATGCTTTATTTTTACTCTAGTTTAGTAGCATTTTAACTTTTGTTCCCATGCTTGCAAGTTCTAGAAATTATTGACACCAAATTCATAAATTGATTTAGTGTATAATAAGTCACTATAAGAAAAAAAAAAGTCTCTCTGGTAACATTTTTTTTCTTCCCACTTTTTAAAGTGTAGTCAAAAGGGGTTAATGGCTACGCTTTTATGAGGGTGGTGATTGATTAGAGATTTGACCACGCCTTATTTTTGCCACACTTCAAAAGCGTTCTGAAAGAGGTCAGTAGCTACACTTTTATGAGGGTGGCGATTGATTAGAGATTTAGCCACACTTTTTTTGCCACGCTTTTGAGCAATAGGTATGCTTTTAAAACGTGCCAATAGAGTTAAGTTACAGTGACATTTTTAAAATACCGTCGCTACGTTTTTTGGCATACTTCAAAAGCGTGGCCTAAAGGTATCAATCGGCACGATTTTAAGTTTTGGTCACCTTTTAAAAGCGTACCCATTTTCAACCTATTATGTGTGTATATATATATATATATATTTCAGAAACCTTAAATTGTCATACACTCCTCTCACTCTCACTCACACACTCACGCCGCGCACACAGTCACAAACTCCTCTCTCACTCATGCAATCTCATGCTCCATTCTCCTCTCTCCGTCACAGTCCTCTCTATCGCTGTCGGTCAAAGCCTCACGCCATCCAGCAGCCGCGTGTTCTCAGTTGCAGTTCGTCAGCCTCCAGCCGTTCTCAGTGCCCTGGTGTTTTGTCATTCTCAACGCCTTGGTGTTTCGTCGTTCTCAGCGTCGTCGTGCTCCATCACAATTCGTCAATTGTCAGTCTTGCAACGTCCAGCCTCTCCGCCAACGTCCAGCCTCTTTTCCTCTGTCGCAGCATCTTCCAATCTCTTAGGGTTTTTGATTTTTTTTCTTAATTCTGTTTTTAAATTCTTTTTATTTGTCATCATTTGTTGTTATGATTCTGATTTTTAAATTCAATTTTAAAATTTTTCAAGCCTTAGGGTTTTTGATTTTTTAATTCTGTTTATTTGTCGCAATTTATAAATGAAAGTGCTGATTAATAATGCATTGAAGCTGAAAAAGTTTCATTTTTGATAACATGTTTTGATTCCCTGTATCTTCCACAATGCCATTCAGGTCTTAATTGTTTCTTCTTTTTGTCTGTGGCTTTTTCTCACTATTGATTGGATCTGGTTTTTTCTCTTTTTTTCTTGTATCTTTTTCTGTTTGTTCTGGATTCATGTGTAGTAATTGAATTATTGATTAGAGACTGTTAATACCAAATTATAATTGTCTCAATATGTGACTCACTACTATTTTGTGATTAGAATTAATCTTTACTTAGTAATTCTTATCTGATTGAGAAATAATTGTGATTGGCTTGTTTGTAGTATTATATAGCTCTTAATTCTATAGATTAATTTGGTTGTTAGAAAAATACTTGATGCACGAAAATCTGTATTGCTACAAATTTCCTTCGGCAAGTATACCGAATTGTTGTCAAGTAAAAACTCACAGTAGAGTGAGGTTGAATCCCACAGGGATTGATTGGTTGAGCAACTTTAATCAGAGGAGTATTCTAATTGAACTGAGCAGATTTAAATTGGGAATTGCAGACATTAAAATGGCGAGAATCGTAAATAGCAAGGAATGTAAATAACAGAATATAAATGGCAGAAGGTAAATTGCAGAAACTTAAATGGGAATGGGGATGATGAACATAAATGTAAAACAACAAAAGAAAGAGAATGGAAAGATCAGAGATGGGAGATTCATTGGGCTCAGGATATATTGTATTCTCCGGATCAAGTTCATTCTTACCTCTTCCTCAATCCATGCAACTCATTGATCCCTTGACAATCTTAGGTGATTGAATCCCAATTCCTTGGCAATTCAATCTCTCTAAGTTTGACCAATTGCCCAATTCCTTGATCTAATTGCTCATGGGAAGAGATGAAATACGGTCACTGATTATACCACATGTTTTCCTAGATCCAAGTAATGGTAGGATTATATGTCACTATATCCATCCAACCCCCAACCCAATCCAACATGAGAAAGCGTTTCTAGCATGATTTCCTCATTCCTTTTCCAAGGTTCAGAGGAAATCCAAGTATGAATAACTTCTCTTCCGAGACAGTTACCCAATTGGATGAAGATCAAAAGCTTTCAAGTAAATCAAAGAGAATGGAAAGAAGAAGAAGAATAAGAACTAGAATTGATCCATTGAATTACAACAGAGCTCCCTAACCCAATGAAGGTGGGTTTAGTTGTTCATAGCTCTGGGAAAGGAAAAGTGGAATGTAAATTGCATTGAAAGTAAAAACTGAATTACAGAGAAAAGTAAAATACAGAGTGTTTTCAATCCTGGAATCCTAGGTCCTTGATGAGCGGATAATTTATATGCTTTTTGGCATTGTTTTTAGTATGTTTTTAGTATATTTTAGTTAGTTTTTATTATGTTTTTATTAGTTTTTAAATAAAAATCACATTTCTGGACTTTACTATGAGTTTGTGTGTTTTTCTGTGATTTTAGGTATTTTCTGGTTGAAATTGAGGGACCTGAGCAAAATGATCAATGGATCCTATTCCAAGAAATACCTAAAATCCACTTGGCATAGAATTAATTAGGTGAGTTGGAAAATATAGGGAGCCACTTGGCATAGAATTACTCTCTGTATTTTACTTTCTCTGCACTTCTAGTTTCATCATGTATTCTCCATCTTTGTTTTCATTTTCCAGAGCTATGAACAAATAAACCCCTTTCATTGGGTTAGGGAGCTCTGTTGTAATTTGATGGATCAATATTAGTTTTCATTATTCTTCTTCTATCTTTTCTCTTGATTTTACTTGAAAGCTTTCGATCTTCATCCAATTGGGTAGTTATCTTGGAAAAGAAGCTATTCATACTTGGATCTCTTCTGAACCTTGAAAGAGGAATGAAGAGATCAAGCTAGAAATGCTTTCTCATGCTGGACCAAATTGGGTTTGGATGGGTATGTGACTATAATCCTCTCAACACTTGATTTGGAAAATGCATGTGGTATAATCAGTGACCATACTTCATCTCTTCTCATGAGCAATTGACCAAGGAATTGGCTATTGATCAAGATTTGAGAGATTGAATTACAAGAAATTGTAATTCAATCACTTAAGATTGCCAAGGAGATCAATGAGTGCATTGATTGAGGAAGAGATGAAAATGAAATTGATCCGGAGAATGCAACATCTCCTAAGCCCAATGAACTCCCCATTTCTGATCTTACCCATTCTCTTTATTTTCTGTCATTTACTTTCATGAGCAATCCCCCCATTCCCATTTACAATTCTGCAATTTACTTCAGTCATTTACTTTCAGTTCTTTAATTCTAGCATTTACTTTTTCTGTCATTTACCTTCCCGCCATTTTATTTTCTGCAATTCTAAACTCAATTCCTGGATTTGCTCAACTAGAACATTCCTCTAATTAAAGTTACTTGATCAATCAATTCTTGTGGGATTCGACCTCACTCTATTGTGAGTTTTTACTTGACGACAAATTCGGTACACTTGCCGAAGGAAATTTGTTATGAGACAAGTTTTCCGCGCATCAGTGGGCCCTGGAAGTGGATTTCTACATCAATTACTTACTTCTGTAAACCCTAGTAGCTAGTCTAGTATAAATAGGACTTTTTACTATTTATTTGAAATCTTCGGATCATCTTTAATTAGTTTTATGCTATCTTAGACTTTCATGGGGGCTGGCCATTCGGCCATGCCTGGACCATTATCACTTATGTATTTTCAAACAGTAGAGTTTCTACACTCTATAGATTAAGGTGTGGAGCTCTGCTGTTCCTCATGAATTAATACAAAGTACTACTATTTTTCTATTCAATTCAAGCTTATTCCTATTCTAAGATATCCATTCGCATCCAAGAATATAATGAATGTGATGATTATGTGACGCTCATCATCATTCTCACCTATGAACGCATGCCTGACAAACACTTCCATTCTACATGCAAACAAGCTAGAATGAGTATCTCTTAGATATCTAATATAGAGGACCGAGTCTGAGATATTGGAATCTTCGTGGTATAAGTTAGAACCCATGGATGGCCATTCCTGAGATCCGGAAAGTCTAAACCTTGTCTGTGGTATTCCGAGTAGGATCCGGGAAGGGATGGCTGTGACGAACTTCAAACTCGCAAGTACTGGGCGTAGTGACAGACGCAAAAGGAGGATGAATCCTATTCCAGTATGATCGAGAACCTCCAGATGATTAGCCATGCAGTGACAGCGCATCGGACCATTTTCACAGAGAGGATGGGAAGTAGCCATTGACAACGGTGATGCCCTACATACAGCTTGCCATGGAAAGGAGTATGAAGGATTGGATGAAGACAGCAGGAAAGCAGAGGTTCAGAGGGACGAAAGCATCTCTATACACTTATCTGAAATTCTCACCAATGAATTACATAAGTACCACTATCCTATTTTATATTTTATTTATTTTCATCCACTATAATTTCTTAAAACAATTTAATCCGCCTGACTGAGATTTACAAGATGACCATAGCTTGCTTCATACCAACAATCTCCGTGGGATTCGATCCTTACTCACGTAAGGTATTACTTGGACGACCCAGTGCACTTGCTGGTTAATTGTACGAAGTTGTGAAATAGAATTAAGATCATGAACGTGCGTATTGAGTTTTTAGCGCCGTTACCAAGGGAGCAATGATCACGATTTTGCACACCAAGTTTTTGGCGCCGTTGTCGGGGATTGTTCGAGTTTGGACAACTAACGGTTCATCATGTTGCTCAGATTAGGTAACTTTATTTTAATTTTAACCTTTTTGATTTTATTATTCTTATTTTCGAAAAAAATCAAAAAAATATTTTCTTCTTTTTCGTTTTTCCCAATTAATTCTCGAAAAATACAAAAAATTTACAAAATCATAAAATCAAAAATATTTTTTTGTGTTTTTTGTTTGAGTCTTGAGTCAAATTTTAAGTTTGGTGTCAATTGCATCTTTTTAATTTTCTAAAAATTATTTTCAAAAATTTCATGCATTGCATTCTTCATGATCTTCAAGTTGTTTTTGGCCAGTCTTCTTGTTTGATCTTCATATTTTCTTGTTTTGTGTCTTTTCTTGTTTTTCATATGCATTGTTGAATTCTTAGTGTCTAAAAATTAAAAATGTTTAAGTTTGGTGTCTGGCATGTTTTCTTTTCTTGAAAATTTTTCAAAAATAGTTCTTGGTGTTCATCTTGACATTCAAAGTGTTCTTGGTGTTCATCTTGACATTCATAGTGTTCTTGCATGCATCACATGTTTTAATCCAAAATTTTCATGCATTGAGTCAATTTTGTGTTTTTCTCTTTCATCATTAAAAATTCAAAAATAAAAAAAATATCTTTCCCTTTTTCACTCATAAATTTTCGAAAATTTGAGTTGACTTTTCTAAAACTTTTTAAAATTTAGTTGTTTCTTATGAGTCAAACCAAATTTTCAATTTGAAAATCCTATATTTTTCAAAATATTTTTCAAAAATAAAATCTTTTTCATTTTTTCTAATTTATTTTCGAAAAATATAAAAATATTTTTCAAAAATATTTTTCTTAATTCTATCTCATAATTTTCGAAAATATTACTAACAATTAATGTGATTGATTCAAAAATGTAAAGTTTGTTACTTGCCTAATAAGAAAGGTTCAATCTTTAAATTTTAAAATCAAATCTTTTTGTTTCTTGTTAGTTAAGTAATCAACTTTAATTTTTAAAATCAAATCTTTTTAAATTTCTTTTTCAAACCTTTTTCAAAATAATTTTCAATCATATCTTTTTCAATTTCAATCATATCTTTTTCGAAATCAAATTTAAAATCTTTTCTAACTTCTTTTCTAACTTCCTATATTTTCAAAATTTGACTTTCAAATCTTTTTCAATCAATCTTATCTTTTTGTTTCAATCACATCTTTTTCAAATTTCAATCTTATCTTTCCGAAATTTGATTTTCAAAATCTCTTAACCACTTAACTTTTTGTTTGATTCTTATCTTTTTCAAAACTGCCCAACTAACTTTCTACCTTTAATTTTCGAAAATCCCTCCCTCTTTTTTTTCAAAATTCCTTTTTAATTAACTAATTATTTTAAATTTTAATTTTTAATTTAATTTCAAACTTTAATTTTCAAAATTTAACTTTAAATTTAGCTTTTATTTTAATTAATTTTCGAAATTCTCTTACCTCTCATCTCCTTCTATTTATTTATTCATCTACTAACACTTCTCTTCCACCCAAAACTTCAAACCCCATCCTCCTCTCTGTGTTCGAGTTTTTCCTCTTCTCTTCCTTACATTACATTCTTCTTTTCTTCTACTAACAATAAGGAACCTCTATACTGTGGTAAAAAGGATCCCTATTATTATTTTCTGTTCCCTTCTTTTTCATATGAGCAGGAGCAAGGACAAGAACATTCTTGTTGAAGCAGACCCTGAACCTGAAAGGACTCTGAAGAGGAAACTGAGAGAAGCTAAAATACAATAATCCAGAGACAACCTTACAGAAATTTTCGAAAAGGAAGAGGAGATGGCAGCCGAAAATAATAACAATGTAAGGAGGATGCTTGGTGATTATACTACACCTACTTCCAAGTTTGATGGAAGAAGCATCTCAATCCCTACCATTGGAGTAAACAATTTTGAGCTGAAACCTCAATTAGTTGCTCTAATGCAACAGAACTGCAAATTTCATGGACTTCCATCAGAAGATCCTTTTCAGTTCTTAACTGAGTTCTTGCAGATCTGTGATACTGTTAAGACCAATGGGGTTGACCCCGAGGTCTACAAGCTTATGCTTTTCCCGTTTGCTGTAAGAGACAGAGTTAGAGTATGGTTGGACTCTCAACCTAAAGATAGCCTGAACTCTTGGGATAAGCTGGTCACGACTTTCTTAGCCAAGTTCTTTCCTCCTCAAAAGCTTAGTAAGCTTAGAGTGGATGTTCAAACCTTCAGACAGAAAGAAGGTGAATCCCTCTATGAAGCTTGGGAGAGATACAAGCAACTGACCAAAAAGTGTCCTTCTGACATGCTTCAGAATGGACCATCCTGGATATATTCTATGATGGTCTGTCTGAATTAGCTAAGATGTCGTTGGATACTTCTGCAGGTGGATCCATTCACCTAAAGAAAACGCATGCAGAAGCTCAAGAACTCATTGACATGGTTGCTAATAACCAGTTTATGTACACTTCTGAGAGGAATCCTGTGAGTAATGGGACACCTCAGAGGAAGGGAGTTCTTGAAATTGATACTCTGAATGCCATATTGGCTCAGAATAAAATATTGACTCAGCAAGTCAATATGATCTCTCAGAGTATGAATGGATTGAAGGAATCATCCAACAGTACTAAAGAGGCATCTTCTGAAGAAGAAGCTTATGATCCTGAGAACCCTGCAATAGCAGAGGTGAATTACATGGGTGAACCTTATGGAAACACCTATAACCCCTCATGGAGAAATCATCCAAATTTCTCATGGAAGGATCAACAAAAGCCTCAACAAGGCTTTAATAATGGTGGAAGAAACAGGTTTAACAATAGTAAACCTTTTTCATCATCCACTCAACAACAGACAGAGAATTCTGAGCAGAATCCATCTAGCTTAGCAAATTTAGTCTCTGATCTATCTAAGGCCACTGTGAGTTTTATAAATGAAACAAGATCTTCCATTAGAAATTTGGAAGCACAAGTGGGCCAGCTGAGTAAAGGAATCACTGAAACACCTTCTAGTACTCTCCCAAGCAATACAGAAGAGAATCCAAAGAGAGAGTGCAAGGCCATTGATATATCAATCATGGCCGAACCCTTAAAAGAGGAAGAGGACGTGAATCCCAGTGAGGAAGACCTCCTGGGACGTCCAGTGATCAACAAGGAGTTTCCCTCTGAGGAATCAAAGGAATCTGAGGCTCATCTAGAGACCATAGAGATTCCAATGAACCTCCTTATGCCCTTCATGAGCTCTGATGAGTATTCTTCTTCTGAAGAGAATAAGGATGTTACTGAAGAGCAAGCTGCCAAGTACCTTGGTGCAATCATGAAGCTGAATGCCAAATTATTTGGTAATGAGACTTGGGAAGATGAACCTCCATTTCCCATCAATGAACTAAGTGATCTGGATCAACTGACATTACCTCAGAAGAAACAGGATCCTGGAAAGTTCCTAATACCTTGTACCATAGGCACCATGACCTTTGAGAAGGCTCTATGTGACCTTGGGTCAGGGATAAACCTCATAAGAAAACTCTAAGTTTGGTGTTGAACTCCCATATCCAAACTCTAAGTTTGGTGTTGGGAGTCTATAAAAATTGACCTGATCACCTGTGTGGCTCCATGGGAGCCCACTGTCAAGCTATGACATTAAAGAAGCGCTTGTTGGGAGGTAACCTAATTTTTATTTATCTAATTTTATTTTTATTTTTATTGTTCTTTCATGTTTTATTAGGTTCATGATCATGTGGAGTCACAAAATAAATACAAAAATTAAAAACAAAATAAAAAACAGCAAAAGAAAAATCACACCCTGGAGGAAGGACTTACTGGCGTTTAAACGCCAGTAAGGAGCATCTGGCTAGCGTTCAACGCCAGAACAGAGCATGGATCTGGTGTTGAACGCCAGAAACAAGCAACATCCTGGCGTTCAAATGCCAGGAATGCACCTTGAGAAGAGCTGGCGCTGAACGCTAGAAACAAGTATAGAACTGGCATTCAATGCCAGAAATGCATGCAAAGGCATTTTACATGCCTAATTGGTGCAGGGATATAAATCCTTGACACCTCAGGATCTGTGGACCCACAGGATCCCCACATACCTCCACTCATATTCTTCCCTCTTCTCAACATTCATCCTCTCTTCCCAATAAACACCCTTCCCCAAAACCCTTCACTAATCACCTCAATCTCTCTTCCCTATTACCACCTACCACCACTCACATTCATCCACTCTTTCCCATAAACCCCACCTACCTTCAAAATTCAAAATCAGTTTTCCACCCAAACCCACCTAATATGGCTGAACCTACCCCCTCTCCCCTCACTATATAAACCCCTCCATCCCTCCTTCATTTCCACATAACACAACCCTTTCTTCTATACCTTGGCCGAATACACCCCCCTCACTCTCCTCCATATTTTCTCTTCTTCTACTTCTTTTCTTTCTTCTCTTGCTCGAGGGCGAGCAATATTCTAAGTTTGGTGTGGTAAAAGCATAAGCTTTTTGTTTTTCCATTACTATTGATGGCACCTAAGACCGGAGAAACCTCTAGAAAAGGGAAAGGGAAGACAAAAGCTTCCACCTCTGAGTCATGAGAGATGGAGAGATTCATCTCCAAAGTCCATCAAAACCACTTCTATGATGTTGTGGCCAAGAAGAAGGTGATCCCCGAGGTCCCTTTCAAACTCAAGAAAAATGAGTATCCAGAGATCCGACATGAGATCCAAAGAAGAGGTTGGGAAATCCTAACCAACCCCATTCAACAAGTCAGAATCCTAATGGTTCAAGAGTTCTATGCAAATGCATGGATCACTAGGAACCATGATCAAAGTGTGAACCCGAATCCAAAGCCTTGGGTCACCATGGTTCGGGGGAACTACTTAGATTTCAGTCCGGAAAATGTAAGGCTGGCATTCAACTTGCCAATCATGGAAGAGAACGCACGCCCCTACACAAGAAGAGTCAACTTTGATCAAAGGTTGGACCAAGTCCTCATGGACATATGTGTGGAAGGAGCTCAATGGAAGATTGACTGAAAAGGCAATCTGGTTCAACTGAGAAGACTGGACCTTAAGCCTGTAGCTAGAGGATGGTTGGAGTTCATTCAACGCTCAATCATTTCCACTAGCAACCGGTCTGAAGTTACTGTAGACCGGGCCTTCATGATCCACAGTATCATGATTGGGGAGGAAGTGGAAGTTCATGAGATTATACCTCAAGAACTCTACAAGGTGGCTGACAAGTCCTCCACTATGGCAAGGTTAGCCTTTCCTCACCTCATTTGCCATCTATGCAATTCGGCTGGGATTGACATAGAGGGTGATATCCTCATTGATGAGGACAAGCCCATCACTAAGAAAAGGATGGAGCCAACAAAAGAGCCTATTCATGGATCTCAAGGGACGCATGAAGAAGCTCATCACCAAGAAATCCCTGAGATGCCTCAAGGGATGCACCTTCCTCCACAGAATTTTTGGGAGCAAATCAACACCTCCCTAGGAGAATTAAGTTCCAACATGGGACAACTAAGGGTGGAACATCAAGAGCACTCCATCATCCTTCATGAAATTAGAGAAGATCAAAGAGCAATGAGGGAGGAGCAACAAAGACAAGGAAGAGACATAGAAGAGCTCAAGGACATCATTGGTTCCTCAAGAAGGAAACGCCACCATCACTAAGGTGGACTCATTCATTGTTCTTAAATTTTATGTTTTTCGTTTTTTATGTTAAATGTTTATCTATGTTTGTGTCTTATTACATGATCATTAGTATTTAAGTGTCTATGCCTTAAAGTTATGAATATGAATCCATCACCTCTCTTAAATGAAAAATGTTTTAAAAACAAAAGAACAAGAAGTACATGGTTTCGAATTCATCCTTGAAACTAGTTTAATTATTTTGATGTGGTGACAATACTTTTTGTTTTCTGAATGAATGCTTGAATAGTGCATATGTCTTTTAAATTTGATGTTTAAGAATGTTAAATATGTTGGCTCTTGAAAGAATGATGACAAGGAGAATCTTATTTGATAATCTAAAAAATCATAAAAATGATTCTTGAAGCAAGAAAAATCAGTGAATACAAAGCTTGCAAAAAAAAAAGAGAGAGAAAGAAAAAGAAAAAGCAAGCAGAAAAAGCCAATAGCCCTTAAAATCAAAAGGCAAGGGTAATAAAAAGGATCCAAGGCTTTGAGCATCAATGGATAGGAGGGCCTAAAGGAATAAAATCCTGGCCTAAGCGGCTAAACCAAGCTGTCCCTAACCATGTGCTTGTGGCGTGAAGGTGTCAAGTGAAAACTTGAGACTGAGCGGTTAAAGTCGAGGTCCAAAGCAAAAATAAGAGTGTGCTTAAGAACCCTGGACACCTCTAATTGGGGACTTTAGCAAAGCTGAGTCACAATCTGAAAAGTTCACCCAGTTATGTGTCTGTGGCATTTATGTATCCGGTGGTAATACTGGAAAACAAAGTGCTTAGGGCCACGGCCAAGACTCATAAAGTAGCTGTGTTCAAGAATCAACATACTAAACTAGGAGAATCAATAACACTATCTGAACTCTGAGTTCTTATAGATGCCAATCATTCTGAACTTCAATGGATAAAGTGAGATGCCAAAACTATTCAAGAGGCAAAAAGCTACAAGTCCCGCCCATCTGATTAGAGCTAAGTTTCATTGATAGTTTGGAATTTATAGTATATTCTCTTCTTTTTATCCTATTTAATTTTCAGTTGCTTGGGGACAAGCAACAATTTAAGTTTGGTGTTGTGATGAGCGGATAATTTATACGCTTTTTGGCATTGTTTTTACATAGTTTTTAGTATGATTTGGTTAGTTTTTAGTATATTTTTATTAGTTTTTAATTAAAAATCACATTTCTAGATTTTACTATGAGTTTGTGTATTTTTCTGTGATTTCAGGTAATTTCTGGCTGAAATTGAGGGACCTGAGCAAAAATCAGATTCAGAGGTTGAAGAAGGACTGCAGATGCTGTTGGATTCTGACCTCCCTGCACTCAAAGTAAATTTTCTGGAGCTACAGAAATCCAAATAGCGCGCTTTTAATTGCGTTGGAAAGTAGACATTCAGGGCTTTCCAGCAATATATAATAGTCCATACTTTGCCCGAGTTTAGACGATGTAAACTGGCGTTGAACGCCAGTTCCATGTTGCAGTCTGGCGTTCAGCGCCAGAAACAAGTTGCAAAGTGGAGTTCAACGCCAGAAACACGTTACAAACTGGCGTTCAACTCCAAAATTGACCTCTCCACGTGAAAGCTTCATGCTCAGCCCAAGCACACACCAAGTGGGTGATGCCAGGGCATTTTGGCCAGTTTCACTGACCTTTTCTTTACTGTTTTTAGGGTAGTTTCATGCATTTCCTTAGGAAATAAGCTAGTTTTGGGTAGATATTCACTTACATCTTGATTCAAGCATACATTGTGCACTTTACATGATTTCATGAGGATTTTGCATGAAATTAAGGACAAATTGGATGTTGCATTTTCCATGACTTGGACTAGAACTTTGATGCACTTTATTGCTTGATTTCAGGACAAAGGAAGCAAAGAAGAACCATATTAGTGGCTACGTTAGTTACACTAACGTTAACACTAACGTGGAATGGGAGTAACTTGCAAAGCTAATGAGAAAAGTGACTGCCAATAACGCTCTCGAAGCCATCATTGCCCACGTTAAGAGTCACGTTAACTAAGTTAACGTGAACTCTAACGTGGAAGAAAGGAAATGGAGCCAACGTTAGTGACACTTAACATTATCACTAACGTTGGACCAAGCTCATGAGTGGCCACGTTAGTAACCACGTTAACCTAGTTAACGTGGCCTCTAACGTTAAGAAGAAAGGGGGGGAAGCCAACGTTAGTGATATTCAACATTATCACTAATGTTGGCCAAGTCACACTAGGCCACGTTAATTCCCACGTTAACCTAGTTAACGTGGAAGCTAACGTGAGGAAACAAGGTGGTCGACAACGTTAGTGACACTAAACATTGTCACTAACGTTGGAAGGAACCCATACAAGCCCCAATGAGCCACGTTAACTCCCACGTTAACTTAGTTAACGTGGAAGTTAACGTGAAGAAGGGAGGTGACGCCAACGTTAGTGACACCCAACATTGTCACTAACGTTGGAAGGAGCCCACACATGCCACCATGAGCCACGTTAACTCCCACGTTAACTTAGTTAACGTGGAAGCTAACGTGGATAAGGGAATGTTGAGCCAACGTTAGTGACACTCAACTTTGTCACTAACATTGGAGATGGCTAGCATGGCCACGTTAGAAGCCACGTTAACCTAGTTAACGTGGACTCTAACGTGGGAGCTAAGGGGCACATTGGAACGTTAGTGACAATGTTAAGTGTCACTAACGTTCTCGAAGGTTGGCAAGCCTACGTTAAAAGAGCCATGTTAACTAAGTTAACGTGGACTCTAACGTAGGGAAGGGGGAGGCTTCTCAACGTTATTGGGAAAGTTGAGTCCCAATAACGTGCGCGAAGGACAAAGAGGCAACGTTAGTGGCAACGTTTGTGCCACTAACGTTGAGGTTAACGTGGCTCTTACTTGGGTAAGGAATGTTAGTGAAAAAGTTGAATGTCACTAACGTCCTCGAACCCATATTTTCACTGAACGTTAACACCACTAACGTCCTGAGCAAAAGTCTCTGCCCACTTCACACTTTCTCTCTGCAAGTAAAGCCAAGCCTAATGAAGAAGATAACTGCTTCAAACTCAAGATCCAAAGGCCCAGACCCAAGACTTGAAGAACCAACTAGAAGAGTAGAAGAGTAGTATATATAGGAGTAGCTTTGAATTAATTAGGTGAGTTGGAAAATATAGGGAGCCACTTGGCATAGAATTACTCTCTGTATTTTACTTTCTCTGCACTTCTAGTTTCATCATGTATTCTCCATCTTTTTTTTCATTTTCCAGAGCTATGAACAACTAAACCCCTTTCATTGGGTTAGGGAGCTCTGTTGTAATTTGATGGATCAATATTAGTTTTCATTATTCTTCTTCTATCTTTTCTCTTGATTTTACTTGAAAGCTTTCGATCTTCATCCAATTGGGTAGTTATCTTGGAAAAGAAGCTATTCATATTTGGATCTCTTCTGAACCTTGAAAGAGGAATGAAGAGATCAAGCTAGAAATGCTTTCTCATGCTGGACCAAATTGGGTTTGGATGGATATGTGACTATAATCCTCTCAACACTTGATTTGGGAAATGCATGTGGTATAATCAGTGACCATACTTCATCTCTTCTCATGAGCAATTGACCAAGGAATTGGCTATTGATCAAGATTTGAGAGATTGAATTACAAGAAATTGTAATTCAATCACTTAAGATTGCCAAGGAGATCAATGAGTTCATTGATTGAGGAAGAGATGAAAATGAAATTGATCCGGAGAATGCAACATCTCCTAAGCCCAATGAACTCCCCATTTCTGATCTTACCCATTCTCTTTATTTTCTGTCATTTACTTTCAAGAGCAATTCCCTCATTCCCATTTACAATTCTGCAATTTACTTCAGTCATTTACTTTCAGTTCTTTAATTCTAGCATTTACTTTTTCTGTCATTTACCTTCCCGCCATTTTATTTTCTGCATTTCTAAACTCAATTCCTAGATTCGCTCAACTAGAACATTCCTCTAATTAAAGTTACTTGATCAATCAATCCTTGTGGGATTCGACCTCACTCTATTGTGAGTTTTTACTTGACGACAAATTCGGTACACTTGCCGAGGGAAATTTGTTATGAGACAAGTTTTCCGCGCATCAGTGGGCCCCGGAAGTGGATTTCTACATCAATTACTTACTTCTGTAAACCCTAGTAGCTAGTCTAGTATAAATAGGACTTTTTACTATTGTATTTTAAATCTTCAGATCATCTTTGATTAGTTTTATGCTATCTTAGACTTTCATGGGGGCTGGCCATTCGGCCATGACTGGACCATTATCACTTATGTATTTTCAAATGCTAGAGTTTCTACACTCCATAGATTAAGGTGTGGAGCTCTGCTATTCCTCATGAATTAATACAAAGTACTACTGTTTTTCTATTCAATTCAAGCTTATTCCTATTCAAAGATATCCATTCGCACCCAAGAACATGATGAATGTGATGATTATGTGACGCTCATCATCATTCTCACCTATGAACGCGTGCCTAACAAACACTTATGTTCTACATGCAAACAAGCTAGAATGAGTATCTCTTGGATATCTAATACAGAGGACCGAGTCCGAGATATTGGAATCTTCGTGGTATAAGTTAGAACCCATGGATGGCCATTCCTGAGATCTGAAAAGTCTAAACCTTGTCTGTGGTATTCCGAGTAGGATCTGAGAAGGGATGGTTGTGACGAACTTCAAACTCGCAAGTACTGGGCGTAGTGATAGACGCAAAAGGAGGGTAAATCCTATTCCAGTATGATCGAGAACCTCCAGATGATTAGCCATGCAGTGACAGCGCATCGGACTATTTTCACAGAGAGGATGGGAAGTAGCCATTGACAACGGTGATGCCCTACATACAGCTTGCCATGGAAAGTGTAGGAAGGATTGGATGAAGACAGCAGGAAAGCAGAGGTTCAGAGGGACGAAAGCATCTCTATACACTTATCTGAAATTCTCACCAATGAATTATATAAGTACCACTATCCTATTTTATATTTTATTTATTTTCATCCACTATAATTTCTTAAAACAATTTAATCCGCCTGACTGAGATTTACAAGATGACCATAGCTTGCTTCATACCAACAATCTCCGTGGGATTCGACCCTTACTCACGTAAGGTATTACTTGGACGACCTAGTGCACTTGCTGGTTAGTTGTACGAAGTTGTGAAATAGAATTAAGATCATGAACGTGCGTATTGAGTTTTTAGCGCCGTTACCAAGGAAGCAATGATCACGATTTCGCACACCATTAAGCCTCAATTAGTTTCTCTAATGCAACAGAATTGTAAATTTCATGGACTTCCATTGGAAGATCCTCATCAGTTCTTAGCTGAATTCTTGCAAATCTATGACACTGTCAAGACCAATGGGGTTGACCCTGAAGTCTACAGACTTATGCTCTTTCCTTTTGCTGTAAAAGACAAAGCTAGGACATGGTTGGACTCACAACCTAAGGAAAGCCTGAACTCTTGGGAAAAGCTAGTCAATGCCTTCCTGGCAAAGTTCTTTCCACCTCAAAAATTGAGTAAGCTTAGAGTGGAAGTCCAAACCTTCAGACAGAAGGAAGGTGAATCCCTCTATGAAGCTTGGGAAAGATACAAACAATTGATCAGAAGGTGTCCTTCTGACATGCTTTCTGAATGGAGCATCATAGGTATATTCTATGATAGTCTGTCTGAACTATCCAAGATGTCCTTGGATAGCTCTGCTAGAAGATCTCTTCATCTGAAGAAAATGCTTGTAGAAGCTCAGGAACTCATTGAAATGGTTGCAAATAACCAATTCATGTACACTTCTGAAAGAAATCCTGTGAATAAAGGGACAATTCAGAAGAAAGAAGTTCTTGAAATTGATACTCTGAATGCCATATTGGCTCAGAATAAAATATTGACTCAGCAAGTCAATATGATTTCTCAGAGTCTATCTGGAATGCAAGCAGCAACAGGAAGTACTAAGGAAGCTTCCTCTGAAGAAGAAGCTTATGTTCCTGAGAACCCAGCAATGGAAGAGGTGAATTACATGGGAGAACCCTATGGAAACACCTATAATCCTTCATGGAGAAATCATCCAAATCTCTCATGGAAGGATCAACAGAGACCTCAACAAGGTTTCAATGACAATAATGGTGGAAGAAACAGGTTTAGCAATAGCAAACCTTTTCCATCATCTTCTCAGCAACAGACAAAGAATTCTAAGCAGAGCCACTCTGACTTAGCAACCATTGTCTCTGATCTAAAACCACTCAAAGTTTCATGACTGAAACAAGGTCCTCCACTAGAAATTTGGAGGCACAAGTAGGTCAGGTGAGTAAGAAAATTACTGAACTCCCTCCTAGTACTCTCCCAAGCAATACAGAAGAGAATCCAAAAAGAGAGTGCAAGGCCATAACCACAACCCACACGGCCAAACCTGGAGAGGAGGAAGAGGCAGTGATCTCTACTGAGGAAGACCTCAATGGACGTCCACTGGCCTCCATGGAGTTCCTTGATGAGGAACCATGGGAATCTGAGGCTCACACAGAGACCATAGAGATTCTATTGAATTTACTTCTGCCATTCATGAGCTCTGATGAGTATTCTTCCTCTGAAGAGGATGAAGATGTTACTGAAGAGCAGGTTGCTAAGTACCTTGGAGCAATCATGAAGCTAAATGTCAGGTTGTTTGGTAATGAGACTTGGGAGGATGAACCTCCATTGCTCATCAAAGAACTGGATGACTTGACTAGGCAGAAATTACCTCTGAAAAGACAAGACCCTGGAAAATTCTCAATCCCTTGTACCATAGGTACCATGACCTTTGAGAAGACTCTGTGTGACCTGGGATCAAGTATAAACCTTATGCCTCTCTCTGTAATAGAGAAGCTAGGGATCATTGAGGTACAAGCTGCTAGAATCTCACTAGAGATGGTAGACAATTCAAAGAAATAGGCTTATGGACTTGTAGAGGATGTCTTGGTAAAGGTTGAAGGCCACTACATCCCTGCTGACTTCATAATCCTAGAGACTGGGAAGTGTATGGATGAATCCATCATCCTTGGCAGACCCTTCCTAGCCATAGCAAAAGCTGTGATTGATGTTGACAGAGGAGAATTGACCATTCAAGTGAATAAGGACTCCCTTGTGTTTAAAGCTCAAGGATATCCCTCTGTAACCATGGAGAGGAAGCATGAAGAGTTTCTCTCAATACAGAGTCAAACAGAGCCCCCACAGTCAAACTCTAAGTTTGGTGTTGGGAGGCCACAACCAAACTTTAAGTTTGGTGTTGAACCCCCACATTCAAACTCTAAGTTTGGTGTTGGGAGGTTCCAACATTGCTCTGAACATCTGTGAGGCTCCATGGGAGCCCACTGTCAAGCTATTGAAATTAAAGAAGCACTTGTTGGGAGGCAACCCAATCTTTAATTATCTATGTTAAATTTCTATTTTCTTTTGTTATTTTATGTTTTCTGTAGGTTGATGATCATGTGAAGTCACAAAAACAATTGAAAAAGTAAAAATAGAATGAAAAATAGAATTAAAAATAGAACACCCTGGAGGAGAAACTTACTGGCGTTTAAACGCCAGAAATGGGCACCAGACTGGCGTTTAACGCTAGGAATGGGCAAGAAGCTGGCGTTAAACGCCAGAAATGGGCAGCAGCCTGGCGTTTAACGCCAGGATTGGCAGAAAGGGGCATTTTTGCACGCCACTTGGTGCAGGGATGAGATATCCTTGACACCTCAGGATCTGTGGACCCCACAGGATCCCCACCTACCCCACCTCTCTCTCTCTTCTTCACCCATTCACCAATCACCTCAATACTTCTTCCCCAAGAACCCCTCACCTATCAAACCCCACCTACCTCACCATTCAAATTCAAACCACTTTCCCACCCAAACCCACCCATACATGGCCGAACCATACCCCCCTCTCCACTCCTATATAAACCCATCTTCACTCCTTCATTTTCACACAACCTAAACACTACTTCTCCCCCTTGGCCGAAACACAAAGCCCCCTCCATCTCCTCTATTTCTTCTTCTTCTACTCTCCTCTTTCTTCTTTTGCTCGAGGACGAGCAAACCTTCTAATTTTGGTGTGGTAAAAGCGTTGCTTTTTATTTTTTCATAACCATTTATGGCACCTAAGGCCGGAGAAACCTCTAGAAAGAGAAAAGGGAAGGCAAAAGCTTCCACCTCCGAGTCATGAGAGATGGAGAGATTCATCTCAAGGGTGCACCAAGACCACTTCTATGAAGTTGTGGCCAAGAAGAAGGTGATCCCCGAGGTCCCTTTCAAACTCAAAAAGGGTGAATATCCGGAGATCCGACATGAGATTCGAAGAAGAGGTTGGGAAGTTCTCACCAACCCCATTCAACAAGTCAGAATCTTAATGGTTCAAGAGTTCTATGCCAATGCATGGATCACCAAGAACCATGATCAAAGTGTGAACCCGGACCCTAAGAATTGGCTTACAATGGTTCGGGGGAAATACTTAGATTTTAGTCCGGAGAATGTAAGGTTGGCATTCAACTTGCCTATGATGCAAGGAGATGCACACCCATATACTAGAAGGGTCAACTTTGATCAAAGGTTGGACCAAGTCCTCATAGACATCTGTGAAGAGGGCGCTCAATGGAAGAGAGATTCAAGAGGGAAGCCGGTTCAACTAAGAAGGCATGACCTCAAGCCCGTGGCTAGGGGATGGTTGGAGTTCATCCAACGCTCAATCATTCCCACTAGCAACCGATCTGAAGTTACTATAGACCGGGCTATCATGATCCATAGCATCATGATTAGGGAGGAAGTAGAAGTTCATGAAGTTATATCCCAAGAACTCTACAAGGTGGCGGACAAGTCCTCTACTTTGGCAAGGTTAGCCTTCCCTCATCTCAATTGTCACCTCTGCAATTCGGTTGGAATTGACATAGAGGGAGACATTCTCATTGAAGAGGACAAGCCCATCACTAAGAAAAGGATAGAGCAAACAAGAGATCCCACTCATGGACAAGATCATGAGGAAATTCCTCATCATGAAATCCCTGAGATGCCTCAAGGGATGCAATTTCCTCCACAAAACTATTGGGAGCAAATCAATACCTCCTTGGGAGAATTAAGCTCCAATATGGGACAACTAAGGGTAGAGCACCAAGAGCATTCCATCCTCCTCCATGAAATTAGAAAAGGCCAAAGAACCATGAGAGAGGAGCAACAAAGGCAAGGAATAGACATTGAGGAGCTCAAGCACTCTATAAGATCTTCAAGAGGAAGAACTAGCCGCCATCACTAAGGTGGACCCGTTCTTTAATTTCCTTGTTCTTTATTTCTCTGTTTTTCAAATTTTTATGCTTTATGTTTATCTATGTTTGTGTCTTTATTACATGATCATTAGTGTCTAAGTGTCTATGCCTTAAAGCTATGAAAATGAATCCATCACCTTTCTTAAATGAAAAATGTTTTTAATTGAAAAAGAAAAAGAAGTGCGTGAATTTCAAATTTTAAAACAGTTTAGTTATTTTGATGTGGTGGCAATACTATTGTTTTTCTGAATGAATGCCTGAATAGTGCATGTTTTTGATATTGTTGATTCATGAATGTTAAAATTGTTGGTTCTTGAAAGAATGATGGAAAAGGAGAAATGTTATTTGATAATTTGAAAAATCATAAAATTGATTCTTGAAGCAAGAAAAAGCAGTGAAAAGCTTGCAGAAAAATATATATATGCGGAAAAAAAAGAGAAAAAGAAAGAAAAAGCAAGCAGAAAAAGCCAATAACCCTTTAAACCAAAAGGCAAGGGTAAAATAAAAAAGGATCCAAGGCTTTGAGCATCAGTGGATAGGAGGGCCCTCAGGAATGAAATCCTGGCCTAAGCGGCTAAACCAAGCTGTCCCTAACCATGTGCTTGTGGCGTGAAGGTGTCAAGTGAAAACTTGAGACTGAGCACGGTTAAAGTCGTGGTCCAAAGCAAAAAGAGTGTGCTTAAGAGCTCTGGACACCTCTAATTGGGGGACTCTAGCAAAGCTGAGTCACAATCTGAAAAGGTTCACCCAGTTATGTGTCTGTGGCATTTATGTATCCGGTGGTAATACTGGAAAACAAAATGCTTTGGGTCACGGCCAAGACTCATAAAGTAGCTGTGTTCAAGAATCAACATACTTAACTAGGAGAATCAATAACACTATCTAGATTCTGAGTTCCTATAGAAGCCAATCATTCTGAACTTCAAAGGATAAAGTGAGATGCCAAAACTGTTCAGAAGCAAAAAGCTAAAAGCCCCGCTCATCTAATTAATACTGATCCTCATAGATGTTTTTAGAATTCATTGTATATTCTCTTCATTTTATCCTATTTGATTTTTAGTTGTTTGGGGACAAACAACAATTTAAGTTTGGTGTTGTGATGAGCGGATAATTTATACGCTTTTTGGCATTGTTTTTAGTATGTTTTTAGTATATTTTAGTTAGTTTTTGTTATGTTTTTTTTAGTTTTTAAATAAAAATCACATTTTTGGACTTTACTATGAGTTTGTGTGTTTTTTTGTGATTTTAGGTATTTTCTGGCTGAAATTGAGGGACCTGAGCAAAAATCTGATTCAGAGGCTGAAAAAGGACTGCAGATGCTGTTGAATTCTAACCTCCCTACACTCGAAGTGGATTTTCTGGAGCTACAGAAGCCCAATTGGTGCGCTCTCAATTGCGTTGGAAAGTAGACATCCTGGGATTTCCAGCAATATTTAATACTCCATACTTTGCCCAAGATTTGATGGCCCAAATAGGTGTTCCAAGTCAGCTCAAGAATTCTGGCGTTTAACGCCGGAACTGGCACAAAAGCTAGAGTTAAATGCCCAAACTGGCACAAAAGCTGGCGTTTAACTCCAAGAAAAGTCTCTACACATGGAAGCTTCGTTGCTCAGTCCAAGCACACACCAAGTGGGCCCGAAAGAAGATTTCTGCATTAATTACTTATTTCTGTAAATCCTAGGCTACTAGTTCTCTATAAATAGGACATTTTGCTATTGTATTTTCAATATTTGGACGTTTAGTCCCTAGACCTTGGAGGCTGGCCATTCGGCCATGCTTACACCATTATCACTTTTGTATTTTCAATGGTGGAGTTTCTACAAACCATAGATTAAGGTGTGGAGCTTTGCTGTTCTTCATGAATTAATACAAGTACTATTGTTTTTCTATTCAACTCAAGTCTATTTCTTCTCCAAGATATTCATTCGCACCCAAGAACATGATGAATGTGATGATTATGTGACACTCATCACCATTCTCACCTATGAACGCGTGACTGATAACCACTTCCGTTCTACATGCAAACAAGCTTGAATGTGTATCTCTTGGGTTTCTAATCTAAGATTGGAACCTTCGTGGTATAGGCTAGAATTATTGGCGGCCATTCCTGAGATCCGGAACGTCTAAACCTTGTCTGTGGTATTCTGAGTAGGATCTGGGAAGGGATGACTGTGACGAGCTTCAAACTCGCGAGTGTTGGGCGTGTGACAGACGCAAAAGGATCAATGGATCCTATTCCAACATGATCGAGAACTGACAGATGATTAGCCGTGCGGTGATAGCGTGCGTAGAACATTTTCACTGAGAGAACGGGAAGTAGCCATTGACAACGGTGATGCCCAACATAAAGCTTGCCATGGAAAGGAGTATGAATGATTGGAAGAAGGCAATAGGAAAGCAGAGGTTCGAGAGGAACAAAGTATCTTCATATGCTTATCTGAAATTCCTACCAATGAATTACATAAGTATCTCTATCTCTATCTTTATTTTATGTTTTATTTATCTTTAATTATCAATCCTTCATAACCATTTGAATCTGCCCGACTGAGATTTACAAGATGACAATAGCTTGCTTCAAGCTGACAGTCTCCGTGGGATCGACCCTTACTCACGTAAGGTATTACTTGGACGACCCAGTGCACTTGCTAGTTAGTTGTGCGGAATTGTGACAAAGTGTGATTCACGTTTGAGAGATCCAAGTCCTTTGGCGCCATTGTTGATGATCACAATTTCGTGCACCAGTCCCGATTTTTTTTCTAGTTCAAAACTACTCCTATTTATACTACTCTTCTTATCCTCAGTTGAGTTTGCAAGTCTCTAGATGTGGGCCCTTGGCCTCAGTTGAAACAGTTAACTAACTCATTGGGCTCTGCTTAGCTTGCTAGAAGGGTTGAGGTTGGGCAGCACTTCACGTTAGTCCCCACGTTAGTGGCATTAACGTGGCCACTAACGTGGGCTTCCTTGGCCTATCAAAAGTTAGTGGAACAAACTTTTCAACTAACTTTTCATGCAGCTCCTGTAACGACCCAATTTTCAGTATGTCTAGATCATACCGGAAACTGAGCGCTACCAACTTGTCTTCCTAATTATTATACTATTATCTCTCTTCTCTCATGAATTGAGTTTGGTTCGTCAAATTGAGGCTATTTATGAAAAACAAAATCAAAACTGCCAACTGATACGGTTCAAAAACTAGGTTCTTTGCGATTGCATTATCGAGCTTGCCTTAGAAAAGGTTCTAGCTTAAGGATGACATAATGACAATGAGGATCGAGATACTTGTTGATATATCAGAGGTGTTCCCTTTACGGATCTTCCGGTGAAATCCGTGCCTTCAGAAAAGATCTCGCGTACTCGAAAATCGGGGTTGTTACATTCTACCCTCCTAAAAGAAAATTTTGTCCTCAAAATTTCAGCCACATGCAGAATCCATCTTCAAGAAGTCTATTTCCTTCAAGCCATCCTAACGAAGATATCAGTTCCTTCTTTACAGCATCTAAATATCACGTAGCCATAGCCATGGAGATCATAACAGCTATAAGAATAGTTGTGCCTCGCACGAATTTGTCGTTTGGAACTCGATTAAACCATGCCTATTCACAGTCATTGAGGTCTTATCCGCACCAAACAATCAATATTAAGGTGATCAGTCTTAATATCTCAAGTTAGGCACGAACATTCCCAAAATGAGCACTCATAGACATTCATGCCAAATGTATCTTGAAGATACCCTAACAGCATGAGACACACAAGCAGAGTATGCAATGAAGCATAGTCAGTCCACTCCCCAGGCTCTATTGGGAACGAACTACTCTGATACCAAATTGTAACGACCCAATTTTCAGTATGTCTAGATCATACCGAAAACTGAGCGCTACCAACTTGTCTTCCTAATTATTATACTATTATCTCTCTTCTCTCATGAATCGAGTCCGGTTCGTCAAATTGAGACTATTTAAGAAAAACAGAATCAAAACTGCCAACTGATACGGTTCAAAAACTAGGTTCTTCTTGATTGCATTATCGAGCTTGCCTCAGAAAAGGTTCTAGCTTAAGGATGACATAATGACAATGAAGATCAAGATACTTGTTGATATATCAGAGGTGTTCCCTTTACTGATCTTCCGGTGAAATCCGTGCCTTCAAAAAAGATCTCGCGTACTCGAAAATCGGGGTTGTTACAGCTCCCATCTCCACGTTAGTGCCTCACATTAGTGGCACTAACATGGCCACTAACGTGGATCTCCTTGGCTTCAAACAAGTTAGTGGCACTAACTTTTGCACTAACTTTTCATCCTTGGCTTCGAACAAGTTAGTGCCACTAACTTTTGTACTAACTTTTCATTGTGCCCCTTTCTTCCACGTTAATGCCCACGTTAGTGGCACTAACGTGGCCACTAACATGGGTCTTCCTTGCTTTGAACAAGTTAATGGGACCAACTTTTGTATCAACTTTTGAAGCTGCCCTTCTCTTCTACGTTAATGCCCACATTAGTGGTACTAACGTGGCTACTAACGTGGGTCTTCCTTGCTTCGAACAATTTAATGGGACCAACTTTTGTATCAACTTTTGAAGTTGCCCTTCTCTTCTATGTTAGTGCCCACATTAGTGGCACTAACGTGGCCATTAACGTGGGTCTCTTTGCCCTTCGCTGAAGTTAGTGGCGTTCACTTTTGCACTAACTTTTCCAAACCTTCCTCTCTTCCACGTTAGTGGCACAAACATAGGCCTCTGCTTCTTGCTACCTGAAATTAACCAAGCAAGGTGCATCAAAGTCTTGCTCTAATCATGAGATGATGCATCATTCATTCTTTCATTCAACTCTTGCATTATTCTCATGAAAAATGTATAGAATTCACAATGTTTGCTTGAATCAAGGTATGAATGCATATTCAAGTAAATACTTGCGTATTATCTAAAAAATGCAAGAAACTACCTTAAAACATACTAAAAATGGCTAGTAAAACTAGCCAAGATGCCCTGGAATCAATACTAGGTGTTAATTCTAGATGTTTCACATTAAATTATTTTGGGAGTGAAGTGTTTATGGGTTGACTTTTTCTCTGTAGAGTGCATGGCTGTAAAAGCATAGAGAATAAATTGAGATATGGATTATGGACATGGATAGGCAAGAGTTACAGTGTCACAAAATGGTTACATTTTTGCAAAATGTCAAAAAATTTAATGTTGCATATACATATTTTCTTGGAAAATTGTAATGGAAACCTGTGTTTTATTTTGTCACATGCTGGCTTATTAGGATTGTGTGTTCTACTGACACAGGTTTATGGTGAAGATGAATGGTCATTTGAACTCTGTGCGCAAGGTACTGGAGTTTTTAGTTGCCCTTATGGAAAAAATCCAATGTACATATATCGAGAATTTATTGTTCTAGGGAAAACAAGCTGTTCCATTTTCAAGGTAAATCAAATATTAAGGTAGCGTTTGTTTTGAGGTACTGAGATAGAGATTGAGAGACTAATACTCAGTATCATGTTTGTTGGTTCAGAGACTGATACTAAAATTTCTGTCTCTGTCCCTAAAATTTCAGTATTTCAGTACTTCCAAAAAGTAGAGACACAGGGGACTAGAATTTTTAGAGATAGAGACTGAAACTTTAATAATATTTTATACCTAAAATATCCTCATTTCAATTAATTAATTTCAATTTTACCCTTTGTACAAATTAAATTAGAGTTTCATTCTTGTTTCACTTTCTGTCTCCCACTTTGCACTAAACAGAATATTGAGATTCATTTCAATCTCTGTCTCTTACTCTCTGTCTCCCAGTCTCAGTCTTTCCATCTCTGTCTCTCCACCAAATACTACCTAAGAGAACTCAGTGATGCGTGCGCATCTTTAGTGTTTTTTCTTCTTGATTTCAAGCAATTTATTAAGAATTTCTGTCAAATAATCAATGAATTTAATGTTAGAATGAACATTACTTTCATTTGTTGAATTTGATTGATTACAGGGAGCTTTAGAAGGAAAATAGAAGGAAACAGAATAGATAGAAGCATAGAAAGCTCCTGGAAACTGAAAGCCCCTGGAAGCAGAATGCTTTCTATTAAGGACAGAAAGCTCACTGGAAAGAGAAAGTGAGTGGCGTAGAACGTGGACAATTTGGTTTACTATGTGAAAGCAGAAAAAGAATCTGTGTGTACACATACATCTGTGTGTAAGCACAAACAGCTATCATTCACCATTTCACGTAGTACGTGGGCAATTTCACGTAGTACGCAGCATATGTGTGTACGTTCAAAATTGTAAATTTTTGTGAGTGTGCGTACGCACACACTTGTGCGTACGCACAAGTTGGTTTTCACGTATAACGTGAGAATTCTCACATACAATGCTAGGGCAATCAACAGGCCAAATTGAAGGAAATTAGCTCACGTACAACGCAGCCTACTTCACGTTGTACGTGAGCCTATAAAAGACACTCCAGGACGAATCTTTTATATCAAGTATAACGTGGAATAAGCCACGTACTACGTGGGCCTTGCTGCCTCAGACCAGAATCTCAAATCAAGACCTTCTGTTCTTCAAATTCTCAACCTTTGAAGGATCAATCACAAGCCTATTAATAAGGAAAGTTATTAAAGATCACAAGCAATCAAGGGAGATATCTTCTCTGTGAAAAATTATTAGGAAATAGATTTGATTCTGTTGTAGTTTTGATTCTGTTTTAATTTGAATTTGAATTAAGGTTAGTATTTAATGGAGAGGGAGACACTTTGTTCCTCTCGGATCTGGGGGATCTCTCTTCTTCGGCTCCTTCGGTCATTTCATTTTTCTTAAGGATTTTCTGAAGAACATGAGTTTCTATTTCTCCTCGGTTAAGGTTAGGAGCTCTGTTGATTTCATGGATTAATGTTTTAAGCTTTTCTACTTTTGATTAATGCGTTGATTTCTTTTCAAGAATGGGTTTTCGTTCTTCATCTTAAAGGCTTGAATATGT
Organism: Arachis hypogaea; assembly: GCF_003086295.3. Lineage (NCBI taxonomy): Eukaryota > Viridiplantae > Streptophyta > Magnoliopsida > Fabales > Fabaceae > Arachis > Arachis hypogaea. Next base: position 57,632,467 of record NC_092046.1, read on the forward strand.
TGGGAAATAATTTTTCTCTTATTTGAATTCTTTTAACTTCTTGGAAAAGTTGATTAATTGAATTAAGCTTGAAAATCGATTTTCACAATTCTTAAGTTTTGAAACTGGATTGATAAGTGACATAAAATCAACTAGGAGAGATTCTTATGAATTGTGACATTCTTCAACTATTTTCTTAAGTAACTGACTAAGGGATTAGCAATTAATTAGGTTAAAGAGAAATTAAATTACCAAGGGATTGGGGTTTGATTATTGATGATTTGCCATGATTGTATCTTTGCATGATCCAAGTAGAAAGAGAAAAGTATTAATCTAGAAGTTTTAACATCTCCAAAGCCTTAACTCTTTCATTCATATTATTTCTCACATCCACTGTTTTCTTACGTTAGCCTTTATTTAATTGCTATTTATGTTTAAAAGCTTTCAAAACCCTAATTTGCTAGTCTGACTAGATTAATCGATTGATTTTGCTTGCTTAATCCGTTAATCCTCGTGGGATCGACCCTCACTCACTTGAGGTTATTACTTGATTCGACTTGGTGCACTTGCCGGTGTTTTGTGGATTGTAAAATTTTCATCAAGTTTTTGGCGCCGTTTTCAGGGGCTAATTATGATTAACAAACTACCAATCAATTGATTACCTAGATTAGACATTTTTTCTTTTGTCTGTTTCTCTTATATTTTAATTTTTTTATAAATATTTCTTTCTATTCGTTCCTCTTTTCTTCTCTGTTTACCACATGGTGCGTTTGATTTGGTTTTGTGTTTTGTGCTAAGAAACATAATGGAGAGAGATTACATGGGTTACTACTCATACCCAAGGAATGATTCATATTATTGTGGATGGAGGAATTACGCGAAATTTGGTTGGCAAAGTCAAGACCAAGGAAGCTACAATGTCCCATATCCCATCTATCAAGAACCATCATCTCCTTACTCATACCAAGAACCATCATCTCTCTATTCATATCAAGAACCCTCGTCTCTTGAGCTTGCAATAAAAAACCTAGAGAACATTGCTGCTAAGTTTACTCAATACACTCAAAGTTACACACATGAGATAAGAATGAAAAATATAGAGAGAAATCTGGACTTGATCAGCAAGCATGTGACAGAGAAACAAGCAAATTTCTTTCCAAGAGATACTATGCAAGACTCTTGTCAAAATCCACAAGTTGCATTTCACAGTCCACAAAACTCCTTTCATATCCCTCAAAACAACTTCACCATAGTACCTACATATTCACAAAACCATTCCCAACCTTCATCTCTTGAGCTAGCATTAGAAGAATATACTCAATGGTCTAGGGCATATATAGAAGAAAGTGAAGCCTCAAGAAGAAACCTAGAAGTGCAAGTGGCCTGGATGACACAATATCTTGCTAAGCAAGAAGAACGCAAGGCGATAAGCTTGAAGAGTGGAGTAGTGCTTAGCAAGGAGATTGAAGATCAAATTGTGGTTGCAAAGGAGAAATTAGAAGAGCAAGACCAATAGACTCCTACACCAAGTGAAATTCCAATGAAGAAGGAGGTTGTGGAGGCATACAAGCCTAGGATTCCATATCCCAAGAGGCTATTAGAGGCGACAAGAGAATATGCAAATTCCTTCTCAAAAGAATCTCTGCAAAATCATGTAGAAAGGGAGGAAAATAGTCAAGGGAGTCCACCCTTCATTGAATCAAGAAAGTGCAAGCACCCAAGTCCTGAAATTAAAGAGGTCAATGCAATAAAGGAAAGCACTCAAAGAAGGCTTGTAACCAAGAAAAAAAAATAATATCCATGAAAAAGAGAAGGTCAATGAAAAGCAATCCAACTCCTACGCCAACAAACAAGGTGAATCAAGCTAATAACAATAAAAGAAAGCTGGTTAGGAGGAATTCAAATCCGAGGGTACCAATCTTCCCCTTCTCTCCCTTGGAGTCCTTTTTTTTAACTAACTGGAGGAAGAGGAGAAAAATTCAGGAACAACCGTCAAGCTAGTGACGTTAAAGAAGCGCTTGTTGGGAGGCAACCCAAAGTTTGGTATCTTCTTTTCATTCGCATTTTTGTTTTTCTGTTACTTAATTCTTAGTTATTATCTTACTTTATAATATGCATGATTGACAAGGGTTTGGTGCAAGAAATTGGTGTGTTGAAACATGATCCCATTTAAGTTTGGTGTTGAGGTGGATGCTGCAGCCTAACCTCTTCACCTTCAAATGAGAATAACTTAAGCTACAAAGCTCCAATTAAGCAATTTTAGTGCCCTTAGAAAGCTAACTGATGCACGAAAACTTGTCTCTCAACAAATTTCCCTTCGGCAAGTATACCGAATGGTCGTCAAGTAAAAAACTCACAATAGAGTGAGGTTGAATCCCACAGGGATTGATTGGTCAAGCAACTTTAATTAGAGGAATGTTCTAGTTGAGCTAAGCAGAAATTGAGTTGAGAAATTGCAGAAAATTAAATGGCGGAAAAGCAAATAACCGAAAATGTAAGTGCTGGAAATAAATGGCGAAATGTAAATTGCAGAAAGTAAATTGCAGAATCTTAAATGGGGATTTGGGGAGATGAGAATAAAAGTAAATGGCAGAAGGTAAAGAGAATGGGTAAGATCAGAAATGGGGGATTCATTGGGCTTAGGAGATGTTGCATTCTCCATATCAAGTTCATTCTCATCTCTTCCTCAATCAATGAATTCATTGATCTCCATGGCAATCTTAAGTGATTGGATCCCAATTCCTTGGCAACCCAATCTCTCTAAGCTTGAACAATTGCCCAATTCCTTGATTTAATTGCTCAAGGAAAGAGATGAAGTATGGTCATTGATTATACCACATGTTTTTCCAAATCAAAGTGTTGGTAGGATTATATGTCACTATATCCATCCAAACCCCAATTTGGTCCAACATGAGAAAGCAATTCTAGCATGATCTCCTCATCCCTTTTCCAAGGCTCAGAGGAGATCCAATTATGGAGAATTTCTTTTCCAAGACAACTAACCAATTGATTTAAGATCGAAAGCTTTCTAGTAAATCAAGAGAAAAGAAAGAAGAAGAAGAATGAAAACTATAATTGATCCATCAAATTACAACAGAGCTCCCTAACCCAATAAAAAGGGGTTTAGTTGTTCATAGCTCTGGAAATGGAAGATGATAGAGAAGAGTGCATTTTGAAAATTAAACTAGAAGTTGCAGAGAAAGTAGAATGTACAAAGTGTAGCTCTCCAAATTTCAGATCCCCATTTTAATTCAAAACTATCCTTATATATACTATTCTACTCTTCTGATCTTCTAGTTAGCTCTTCAAGTCTTGGATATGGGCCCTTGATCTTTAGTTGAAGCAGTTACAGTCTTCAGTGGGCTTAGCTTTGCTTACAGAAAGAATGTGAGTCAGGCATGGTAAGACGTTAGTTAGGACGTTAGTGGCATTAACGTTAAGTGTGAACTTGGGTTCGAAAGCGTTAGTGATCCACGTTAACTTCGATGTTAGTGGTACTAACGTGACCACTAACGTAGCCTCTTATCCCTTCGCAAGCATTATTGGCACTTACTTTTACCAATAACGCTACTCCTTGTCCCTCTTTCCCACAATAATGATCCACGTTAGTGTAACTAACATGGCCCTTAACGTGGGCATGCCAAAACTCGAGGGTGTTAGTGACACTTACCTTTGTCACTAATGCTTCAAAACGCCCCTTCTTTCCACGTTACCATTCACGTTAGTGGTCTTAATGTGACCACTAACGTAGGCAATCTTGGCCTGATCCAGCGTTAGTGACAAAGCTGAGTGTCACTAACGTTGGCGATCTCTTCTTACTCCACGTTAGAGTTCACGTTAATTGGATTAACGTGACTCTTAATGTGGCTATGTGTGGCCTTTTGGAACATTAGTGGTGTTTACTTTACCACTAACGTTGGAGCTTCTCTTTCCTTCCACGTTAGTTCCTACGTTAATGTAACTAACGTAGCAACTAACGTGGGTTATGATGGCTTTCGAAGGCGTTATTGGTGGTAACTTTACCACTAACGTTGCAAGCTTGCTCCCATTCCACGTTAGTGGTCACGTTAGTGAGACTAACGTGGCTGCTAACGTGGCTCTTCTTTGCTATCTTTGTCCTGAAATCAAACAAACAAGATGCATCCAAGCTTTGTTTCAAGTTATGAGATCATGCATCATCCATTTTATCATTCAATTCATGCATAATTCTCATGAAATCATGTGAAGTTCACAATGTTTTCTTGAATCAAGATGTAAGTGTATATTCACCCAAAACTTGCTTATTTACTAAGAAAATACATGAAACTACCTTAAAATAGTAAAGAAAAAGGTCAGTAAAACTGGCCAAGATGCCTTGGCATCACAACACCAAACTTAAAGCTTGCTTGTCCCTAAGCAAGTACTGAAACATAAGAATGATGAATGAAAGAACAAGAGAAACAAGTCCTTATTATAGAAGTCAAGTTCTTGGTCTATGGGGTTTCATGCATAGCAACTTAGGTTCATTCCTTTACTTGTTTTTAGGTCCTTATCATGTTCTTGAATACTCGCTCGATTGCATCCTATGAGATCCTTATTCATTGATCTCCCTCTTCTTTTCAGGGTTTATTGCATTCTTAGGCTAGGTGCTTTGTGAAGGGGCGACTCTTTAAGATAAGCTTTCAGCCAACACTCCCGAACCAGTTGGTTCAAGGTGCTAGGTGTTGAAACACCCCTAAGGACCTACTCCCTTAAGTGTCTCTCCCCCATACATGCACACCACAAGCATATGTTTGTTATTTTCTTTTCTTGAGGCCTTGGTATCCAGCACCTCTTTGGGTTACTAAGTGTTCTGTAGCAAGGTTGCTCTTGATAGTGGATTTTCAGTTGATAATCCGGGTTAGTTAACCCAAGTTACCAAGTGATAAAGCACTCCTGAGAACTTAGTCATCCAAGCAGATCCTTTGCACAGGAACACCACAGACATATGCTTCAAGATTCAAACCCTTGGTGCCTAGCCTTATTTCTTCTTTTTTTTCTTTCTTTTTCAAACTCTCACTATTCTTTTCCTTTTTCTTATTAGGATCTTGTTGTTTAGCTAGTCTCATAGAATGTGCTTCAAGCATATGATTCAGAACATCTAGTTGCCTGTATACCTTGTTGGTGAACCAACTTAGCTAACCAATTATCACACCACAAACTTTGAGAACTTACTTCACAAAATGAACCCCACTCTGGTTTTTCATAACATTTTCTTTTATTTAGCTTAAAGGACAAGCATACATTCAAGCAGGATGAAAATGAAAATAGGAAACTTAGACCAGCACACATAGACTTAAACAATGAAACCTTAAAGACAGAATTGAAAATTTCCAAGCTACTATGGATGCATGTTCTATTTCATACATGATCTTCCTTATTTTAGGCTTGAAAGAAAGAAAAGGAAAAGAAACTCCACCACCTTTTACTCATGGGGATGCTCATGCTCTCTCTCTTGTTTGTCCTCTTTGTGTCCACTTGCGCTTCCCTGTTTCCGTGTCATTCTGGCTCTTTTCCAATCTTCCAGTGCCTTCCTTACTGATTCATGACTCTTTTCTGCTCTTTCTCTTTCCTCTCGTGCTAATTTATCCTTGACTTCTTCATATCTTGTGATCCCAGGGTGCAATATAGGCAGTTGTCCGACTAAGTATCCGAGCCTGGCTTGAGTGTTCATATGATATCCAGTCTCACTCATATAGACTCCTTCTGAGAATGCTCTGTATTCATCGAAGAGATCTGCCTGTTCTCTTTGTTTCCGATGCATCTCATGAACGTGCACACCTTGATGTGCTTGGATGTTGATTAGCTTTTGGATGGCTTCTTGTTGTTGATCTTGCTTTTGGTTCAACTTGTGGAAGGATTCACCCCACTGTCTCCCTTGTTCCAGTTGCTGCTCCATCAATTGCTTTTGCCACTCCCCTTGTTGATTCATCCATCTAGAGAATGATTCTTCTTGGCGATCCATCATTTGTAGTTGAAGCTCCTTCTGTGCCCTTGATTCTCCAAGTATTGCCTAGACAAGCCATCAATGGCTTCTTTTAATTGGTGCATGTCTAAAGTGGCATGGGCTTGCTCCTCTGGGTTTTGTCCTTCTACAGCTTGATGGGCTACCCTCTTTCTTAGTCTTCGTTGAGGTAGGGGAGATGCAACGGAATGCATCCGTCGAACAGTAAGTGGGATGCCAACCTTTATCCACTCGGGGTCTCCATTTTCGAATACTACCCCAGCCTTGTTGCACAGACAAAAAATGGTGCTGGGGTAGCCTAACCTTCCCCCGGAATCACTTTTCTCAGCTAACTTCCGAATGCCTTGAGCTATGAGTTCGTGAACCTTGATCTCTCCCCCTTTGAGTATACATTGCACCATTGTTGCTCTCTTAAGATTCACCTCTGAGTTGTTTCCGGCGGGAAGGATAGATCTCCTTACAATTTCGAACCACCCCTTTGCTTCAGGGGTGAGATCCCCTCTCTTTATAAATTTGGGCTTCCTATGGGAATCTCGTACCCAATTCGCTCCTTGTATGCAGATATCTTTCACAATCTGGTCATAATTGGGACTGCTATCTATTCTGGATTGATAGCTCTCTTCTGCAAATGGTATGGTTCATAGCTTTAACACCCTCATGATGTTCATGGGACTAAAATCCACCATCACCCCTCTTACAAAGCTTATATAGGATTCATCTGCCCTATCATACCTGACTGCGTTTGTATAAAACTCTTTCACAAGAGTTACGTTTACTTTTGTGACCGAATCAGTGAGTAGCTCCCATCTTCTCTTTTCCACCTTCTCTGTGATTTCAGGACACTCAGTTTTCTTGACTTAAAATCCTAGCTCATATATGATCTCTTTATCAGCCATCCACCCAAATTGTAATGCATGGTGAAAGGTTCTAAATTTCTTCTCATCAAAAGGGCATTGCTCCATAGGCTCCTTCCCTTTTCTTCTTTTTGAGCTCGACGATGCCATGAGTGACCTTTGATTTCGAATTTGTAGAAGTATGGATGATTGTAGCTTAAAAGATGTAGCTGTGAGAGTGTGTGAAAAAGCTTTTGATGGAGGAAGAAGTTTTGAGGGTATTTTCCAAAAATAAGAAATGTGAGGAGAGGGTTCTGGAATGTGGGACGGTACGGAATGAGAGGGCCACTTCTATGGAAGGGTAATGACTAAGTGGAAGGCGTGGATCAACCTTTATGGGTTAAGGATGGACGGTTGGGTTTTGGCATGAGATGGGCACAAGGATCATCACTTTGTATGAAGTTCTTGGTTCGGTCTCCAAGGATATCCTTCTTCCAAAGTTGCATGGCAACACTTCCCAATGTACTCCTTTTGAAGACATGTGTATAGTCCTCCTTTGTGAAGTGGCCGAACCTCCTTCTCAATTTGTCTCATCAATTCTGTTCAATTCTTCCTTCATTTCCTACACAAGACAAAAGGAAAGCAAAAGTTAGCATTGAATTTTTGGTGGCAAAAGTTAAAGAATGGACTGGCTACTTTTTAGATTTTTGTTTTTAAACATCTAAATGCTATCCATGAACGCAAACCAACTGACCTATTTAGTGTTCATGTGTGCAACATTGGTGACACCAAACTTATTTTGTGACCATGTAGTGTAAAAAGGGTTGATTAAGGCTCTAGGATTAACACGATATAAATTGTGTTTATGTCCTCTTAGTGTGCCTTGAACACCAAACTTGTTGATCACTATATGTTGCATACAAGGGTTCATCTAAGTGTTTGTCAAAATTGATTTGGAATTCATGAACCTTGCTTTATTAACTACTTTAAACACCCTAAAAAATGAAAGGATATAAAACATGGGTTGCCTCCCATGAAGCGCTTCTTTAACGCCATTAGCTTGACGTTTAGCCTTTGTCAGGGTGGTTGGTAATGTCTCAAATCTTCCCTTCTCGCAGTGAATCTATCTCCGTTGGCTTCATTAAGAATCTCCACATGTTCCAAGGAGAGAATTCTGCTGATGGTGTACACTTGAGGTAGCTGAGATGGAATGGTAGGGAGATGAGGTGGAATAGCTGGGAAATGAGCAGAGATTACTTCATCCCCTGGAGAGAAATCCTCTGTAGGGATCTTCTTGTTCCTCCATCCCCTTGGCACTTTCTTCCTTGTTTCTTTGAATGTTACCCTACTCCTTGTGGTCTCTTTTTTCAGGGAAATTTTGTTGCTGGCCTCATATGACTCTGGTGGGTTTAGCTCCTTTTGGGTTTCCCTTAGCTGTTGTCCCTTCTGACTGTATTATTTGTCAACCAAAGGAATTCCCAGGGGTATTGTTTGTGCTTTAGTTCTTGTTTCTTCCACCAGTGCCTTATTGTGATCCTCCATTGATTCCTTGTTTTCTTGATCTGCTTCTTGTGAGGATTTGAAGACATTGAAGGTAAGTTGTTCATCATGTATCCTCAGTATTAGCTCTCCTCGCTCCACATCTATAAGTGCTCTGGTTGTGGCTAGGAATGGTCTTCCCAATATGATTGGGTGGAGGTGACTATCTTCCATCTCTAAGATAACAAAGTCTGTGGGAAGGAAGTAGTTCCCAACCTTCACCAACATGTTTTCAACCACTCCTATTGCTTGTTTTTGAGTTTTGTCAACCAACTTGATGATTACATCTGTGGGCGTTAGCTCATTGATCTGAAGCTTCTTCATGAGGGATAAAGGCATTAAGTTGATGCTTGCTCCCAGGTCACAGAGTCCCTTATTAATCCTTGTTTCTCCTATAGCACAAGGGATATGAAAACTTCCCGGGTCCTTTCTTTTTGTAGGCAGCTCTGTTTGAATGAGAGCATTGCACTCCTTATTCATCACTATTGTTTGCCCTTCCCTTAATGAATTTTTCTTGGTCAGCAGCTCTTTCATACACTTAATGTATGAAGGCATTTGTTGGAGAGCCTTAATGAATGGTATGTTTACATGGAGAGATGCAAACATGTCGAGGAACTTTGAGTACACTTTCCTTTCTACACCCCCTTTGAGTCTTTGGGAAAAAGGTGCATATGGGTTCAGAATCTCTTTCTCCCTTAACTCCTCCTTCTATGTGGGTTTGGTTTCTTGGTCACTCTCTTCTTGCTTTTCTACTGGAATATCTCGAGAGTGTTCTAATGGTTTGTTCTGTTTTTCCACACTCCTCTCATTACTTATAGTGACCATCTTGCATTCTTCCCATCTTACTTTCCTTGCTTCACCTCTCGGGTTTTTTTCCGTGTCACTTGGGAAGTTATCAGTAGGTTTGGGAATCTACTGAGAGAGATATCCCACTTGAGACTCCAGCCTCTTGATGGTGTCTCCCTGTTTTTTGATATTAACTCACACTTCATCCTTGAAAACTCTGTTATCTTGGACTTCCTTGCATATACCTTCAAGTAGAGTCTCAATTCTGGAGAGTCTATCTTCGGATGGTGATGGTGGGTTGAGGTTGGAGGGGTGAGAAGGGCCATTTTGGTTTTGATATGGATGTCGAGAGGTATTGTTGTGTGGGTGTTGATATGATCTCTGTGTGGAATGTTGGTGAGTTGCATTGTTGTTGGGGTTGTGACGTCTCTGATCTTGGCCTTGATCTTATTGATTTCCCCACCCAAAGTTTGGGTGATTCTTCCAACCAGGATTATAAGTTTTGGAGTATGGATCATGGGCCTGCCTAGGTGAGTTCCCTATATAGTTGGCTTATTTCTGGTCACTCTCTTCCTCTGTATTTACTCCTTCTTGAGCTGCTGATGAGGTGGTGACTGCTACAACTTGGTTCTTTTCCATCTTCTTGGTAAAGTCAACCAGCTTCTTAGTGATCATCTTGTTTTGAGCCAGCAATGCATCCATGTGGTTTAGCTCCATCACTCCTCGAGTGTTGCTCCTTTCAGAAGCATAGATGTGGTCATTCTCAGCTACAGTCTCGATGACATCTATGGCTTCTTCAATGGTCTTTTTCTTATTTAGAGATCCTCCGGATGAGTGGTCTACTGCCTTCTTTGATTCATAAGAAAGACCCTCATAGAAAATGTGTAGTTGCACCCATTCATTGAACATGTCTGGCGGGCAACCTTCTTGTTAAGTCCTTAAACCTCTCCCATGCCGCATAGAGAGTTTCACCATCTTGTTGCCTGAAGGTTTGTACCTCAGCTCTCAACCTGTTGATTCTTTGAGGAGGGTAGAATGTCGCCAAGAATTTGTTCACCACATCTTCTCACGTTGTTAAACTCTCCTTCGGGAAAGATTCCATCCATTTAGATGCTTTATCCCTGAGTGAAAAGGGGAACAAAAGCAGTCTATAGGTGTCAGGATGAACACCATTGGACTTCACAGTATCGCATATCCTTAGGAAGGTGGTTAGATGTTGATTGGGGTCTTCTTGGGCGCTTTCTCCGAATGCACAGTTGTTCTGAACGAGGGTGATGAGCTAGGGCTTTAATTCAAAGTTATTGGCATGTATGGTTGGCTTTTGGATGCTACTTCCACAATTTTCTGGGTTTGGATTGATGTAAGAGCCCAAAACTCTTCTCTCTTGCCCAGCATGATTTACTGGGTCTTCTCTAGCATGGTTGTGAGCTTCTTCTTCATGGTGGTTCTCCATATTCTCCTCCATATCTGTTTCAAAATACTCTTCCTCTTCCTTAGCACCAACGACTTTCTTCCCTCTTGCTTCCCTCCTTAATCTAAGGAAGGTCCTCTCAGGTTCAGAATCAAAGGAAGTTGAAGCCCTGCTTCTTCTACCTATCATACAACCAACAAAGCAAAAAGCAAGAAAGAAACTGAATGAAGAAATTACTCTTATTAGAATGGCTGTTAGTGTGAGTGGTGCAATGTATCAAACAGTTAGTAGGTTAGTGAACTAAACTATAAACAACTAAGAAAACACAACAAACGGGCAAGGAAAAAAAAGGAAGAAAATAGCTAAAACTGAAAGTAAATCAGTCAGATGGAATTATACAAAACAAAAGAAAATTGCTCAACCTAGTTATCCTCCATCTTAATCATTGTCGATACAAAATCAATCCCTGGCAACGGCGCCATAAACTTGATGCAGGAAAAATTGTTTCTCAACAAATTTCCCTTCGGCAAGTATACCGAATTGTCGTCAAGTAAAAACTCACAATAGAGTGAGGTCGAATCCCACAGGGATTGATTGGTCAAGCAACTTTAATTAGAGGAATATTCTAGTTGAGCTAAGCAGAAATTGAGTTGAGAAATTGCAGAAAATTAAATGGCGGGAAAGCAAATAACAGAAAATGTAAGTACTGGAAATAAATGGCGAAATGTAAATTGTAGAAAATAAATTGCAGAATCTTAAATGGGGATTTAGGGAGATGAGCATAAAAGTAAATGGCAGAAGGTAAAGAGAATGGGTAAGATCAGAAATGGGGGATTCATTGGGCTTAGGAGATGTTGCATTCTCCGGATCAAGTTCATTCTCATCTCTTCCTCAATCAATGCATTCGTTGATCTCCTTGGCAATCTTAAGTGATTGGATCCCAATTCCTTGGCAACCCAATCTCTCTAAGCTTGAACAATTGCCTAATTCTTTGATTTAATTGCTCATGGGAAGAGATGAAGTATGGTCACTGATTATACCACATGTTTTTCCAAATCAAAGTGTTGGCAGGATTATATGTCACTATATCCATCCAAACCCCAATTTGGTCCAACATGAGAAAGTAATTCTAGCATGATCTCCTCATCCCTTTTCCAAGGCTCAGAGTAGGAGATCCAATTATGGAGAATTTCTTTTCCAAGACAACTAACCAATTGATTTAAGATCGAAAGCTTTCTAGTAAATCAAGAGAAAAGAAAGAAGAAGAAGAATGAAAACTATAATTTATCCATCAAATTACAACAGAGCTCCCTAACCCAATGAAAAGAGGTTTAGTTGTTCATAGCTCTGGAAATGGAAGATGATAGAGAAGAGTGCATTCTGAAAATTAAACTAGAAGTTGCAGAGAAAGTAAAATGTACAAAGTGTAGCTCTCCAAATTTCAGATCCCCATTTTAATTCAAAACTATCCCTATATATACTACTCTACTCTTCTGATCTTCTAGTTAGCTCTTCAAGTCTTGGATATGGGCCCTTGATCTTTAGTTGAAGCAGTTACAGTCTTCAGTGGGCTTAGCTTTGCTTGCAGAAAGAATGTGAGTCAAGCATGGTAGGACGTTAGTTAGGACGTTAGTGGCGTTAACGTTAAGTGTGAACTTGGGTTTGAAAGCGTTAGTGATGATAACTTTGTCACTAACGTTCCAAACCAGTTGATCCACGTTAACTTCAATATTAGTGGTACTAACGTGACCACTAACGTAGCCTCTTAGCCCCTCGCAAGCGTTATTGGCACTTAATTTTACCAATAACGCTGCTCCTTGTCCCTCTTTCCTACGTAATTGATCCACGTTAGTGTAACTAACGTGGCCCTTAACGTGGGCATGCTAAAACTCGAGGGTGTTAGTGACACTTACCTTTGTCACTAACGCTTCAAAATGCCCCTTCCTTCCACGTTACCATTCACGTTAGTGGTCTTAACGTGATCACTAACGTAGGCAATCTTGGCCTGATCCAGTGTTAGTGACAAAGGTGAGTGTCACTAATATTGGCGATCTCTTCTTACTCCACGTTAGAGTTCACGTTAATTGGATTAATGTGACTCTTAACATGGCTATGTGTGGCCTTTTGGAACGTTAGTGGTGTTTACTTTTACCACTAATGTTGGAGCTTCTCTTTCCTTCCACGTTAATGTAACTAACGTAGCAATTAACGTGGGTTATGATGGCTTTCGATGGCGTTATTGGTGGTAACTTTACCACTAACGTTGCAAGCTTGCTCCCATTCCATGTTAGTGGTCACGTTAGTGAGACTAACGTGGCTGCTAACGTGGCTCTTCTTTGCTTCATTTGTCCTAAAATCAAACAAACAAGATGCATCAAAGCTTTCTTTCAAGTTATGAGATCATGCATCATCCATTTTATCATTCAATTCATGCATAATTCTCATGAAATCATGTGAAGTTCACAATGTTTGCTTGAATCAAGATGTAAGTGTATATTCACCCAAAACTTGCTTATTTACTAAGAAAATGCATGAAACTACCTTAAAATAGTAAAGAAAAAGGTCAGTGAAATTGGCCAAGATACCCTGGCATCACTAACTTCCAGAGCTTTCCAACGATATACAATAGTCTATAGTGAACATTGAATCAGAGGGTGCAAATCATCATTTTAAGCCAAGTTTTAAAAGGAGAAAAAGGGGCTGGCGTACAACGTGGGGGAAGCCACATAGTACGTGAAGGTTTTAGCATCCTGACCTCTTCACCTTTAAAGGAGCATAACTTGAGCTAAAGAGGTTTAAATGACTTGGTTCTAATGGCGTTATAAAGCTAACTTCAAGAGCTTTTCAACGATACATAATACTCCATAGGTGACATAAATCTCATACAGCTTTGTCATGCACCAAAGGATGCCACACTTAAGGCTAATTCTTGCCCAGCGTACAACGTGAAAATTTCATGTTGTATGCCAAAGAGGAGTTATACATAGCGTATGCATGTTTGGGATTTTAGGGCAATGTGCGTACGCAGACACCTGTGCATACGCACATGAAGCTTTTCACGTACAACATAAAATTTTTCACGTATAATGTGGGGAGCAAAAGCCACTCCCACGAGGCAAATACATTGTCACGTAGTATGCCCGTTCTTCACGTACAACGTGAACACCTTTTTCACTCCCAGGGAACCATTTCACTTCACGTATAACGTGAATTTCCTACGTAGAACGTTAGGGCATACACCTTACATAGCTGACTCCTTCATTGAGCCCTAATCGTACTACATCCTCTTTGAGCCACCATTTAGTCTTCACACATACAGGCATGCTTATTTGTCAACTCATCATTCTCACACTACATCCAAACCTAAGTTTGGTGTGGTGGCATTCATGCATGCAATATAAAGAAGCACACCTCACTCTCCACATGCTGCACCTCATGCATAAGTTCTTCATTCTATTAACTTATTTTCCTTTTTTGTGTTTCATAATTATTTTTCCATACTAATTATCACTTGAGTTTGTTTGTATGTGCAGTACTTGTGACTACTCAGGAATTCAGGGAGTCTCTGCGAGCTCCATCATCAAGACTATTGCACTTATCAGGGTTGTATCATGGAGTAAGTTTGGTGTGCTACACCAATTTCGTACTCCACTGGATACTTGACCTAGTTCATATAGATTATAGCATACTAAGTTTGGTGTTCTCACACCAAGTTTGGGGTTGCCACATTCACCATGCAAACACATACTCTTTCTTTTCTTTGATGCTTGAGGACAAGCAATCATTCTAAGTTTGGTGTTGGAGGCTATGCTCTACATAGCCGAAAAGGGGATGAAGAAAAAGACGATGAAGAGAAAGGCAGTGAGAACTAAGGTTGTTTCCTTTCTTTTTTTTAATAATGATAATATGCATGCGTGCCATTTTTTTAATCTCACATATTGCATTTAAGATTTTCAATTGTCAAGTACATATCTTGTCCATAACAACACACAATACTAATTGTGCTTGCCTTTGAATGTGAGCAAAGAGTCATTGATAAACCATTATTTTATGGTTTATCTTGTGCTCAATTGAGTGGTTTTTATCAACTCTTTACCCACTTGTTCATACTATTTGCATGGTTTCACATTTGCCTTCCTAATTATGTGCTTTGATTGAAAACATGCTTCTTTGGCCTTAAGTTCCCTATGTTTAATCCTCTCTTATTACCATTAGATGCCATGATATGTGTGTTAAGTGATTTCAGAGATTACAGGGCAGGAATGGATCAGAGGATGGAAAGGAAGTATGCAAAAGTGGAAGGAATACAAGAAGCTGAAGGAACTGCTAAAGCTGTCTAGCCTGACTTCTCTGCACTCAAACGGTCATAACTTGAGCTACAGAAGTCCAAATGATGCGGTTCTAGTTGCGTTGGAAAGCTAACGTCCGGGGCTTCGATTTGATATATAATTTGCCATAGCTGCCCCGAAGTTAGACGACACGAACGCGTGAATGACGCACCCGCATCGCATCTGCGAACTTCAATCCGCGCGGACGCGTGGACGACGCCTCCGCGACCTGAACGTAACAGAAATCGCAGGGGGCGATTTATGGGCTGTTTTTGACCCAATTTTCAGCCCAGAATACACAGATTAGAGGCTATAAAGTGGGGGAATGCATCCATTCATAAACAAGCTCACAACACACAGTTTTAGGATTAGATGTAGTTTTTTTAGAGAGAGGTTCTCTCCTCTCTCTTAGGATTATGATTTAGGATTTCTTTGCTTTCAGGATTGTTTCTTTTTATCAGGTTCAATTTTCCTTTTATTTATTTTTCCAATTCAATTTATGAACTCTTCCATGTTACATTTGATATCTTTATTAGTATAACTTGAGGTATTTCAGAATTATGATTGCTTTCCTTTATTTATATAAATAATTTGAATTTTTCCCTTTTGGCTTTGGTTGAGTCATTGGAGACACTTGAGTTATCAAACTCATTGTTGACTGAAAATTGGAATTCTTCAAGAATTAATTCGAGTTCCAATAACTCTAGCCTTTCCCAAGGAAAGACTAGGACCTGAGGAATCAAAATTAATTCATCCACTTAACTTACCTTCATAGTTAGAGGTTAACAAAGTGGGAGAAAAATCCAATTCTCGTCACAATCGATAAGGATAACTAGGATATGACTTCTAATTTTCATACCTTGCCAAGAGTTCTATTAGATATTAATTTATTAATTCCTGCAATTTATTTTCCTTGTTATTTAAATTACCTGTTCCTCACTTTCAAAACCCCCAATTTACAAAACTCATAACCAATAATAAGAACATACCTCCCTGCAGTTCCTTGAGAAGACGACCCGAGGTTAAATACTTCGGTTATCAATTTTAAAGGGGTTTGTTACTTGTGACAACCAAAATGTTTGTAAGAAAGGTTGATTGCTTGGTTTAGTAACTATACTTGCAACGAGAGTTTACTATAACCTCTAAACCATCAATCTTCAGTTCTTTCAAAATGGCGCCGTTGCCGAGGAACTCCAAACGTGTGCCTTATTATTGGTTATTGTAAATATTTGCTTTTTACCTGTTTATTTGTTTTTATTTTTGTTTTTATTTTTGCTTTTTCGTAAATTAAGAGGTTATTGGTTTTTATTTAGTTATTAAAAATTTTTTTAAAAAATTTGTTCTTGGTGTTCATCTTGACCTTCAAGTTGTTCTTAGTTGTTTTCTTCGTTTTGATCTAAAAATTTTAAGTTTGGTGTCATTTTATTGTTTTTCTCTTTCCTCATTAAATTCAAAAATATCTTTTCTCTTTATTTAAATTTTATTTTCGAAATTTGCATTTAAAAATTCAGATTTTTATTTTAAAATTTTTATCTCATCTTATCTTAGTTTTAAATTTCAAAATTCAAATCTTTTTCAAAAATCATATCTTTTTCAAAAACTTTATCTTATATTGTTGACTTTTACAAAATTCAAATTTCAAAAATTTAAAATTAAAATTTTAAATTTCAAAATTTAAAATTCAATTTTCAAAATTCAAAATTTTAAAATTCAATTTTCAAAATTCAAAATTTTAAAATTCAATTTTCAAATTTCAAAATTTTAAATTTCAAAATTCAAATTTCAAAATTTAAAATTCAAAAATTCAAAATTTAATTTTTCAAATTCAAAATTTAAATTTCAATAACCTTTTAATTTAAAATTATTTTTATTTTTGTTTTTACTTTTTATTGTTACTATGAACTCTCACCCCTTTGGCTATGAGTCTGGTTACAATTATATTGCAGGAAGAGGAAATTACAATGAGAACAGGCATCAAGGTTGGAACAATCAAAGATGGGAGGAGTCACAAGGATTTTATCAACCCTCATGGCAGCAACCACCTCCAATGGACTATCAACAACCACCACCATATGCCTATAAACCCTCTCCTCAACATGACTTTGGACCACCATACTCACAAGCCCCTTTTCACCATTCACCTCCATATGACCCTAACCCGTATCCACCATACCAACCACCTTATGAGCCAAATGAACCCTCCTATCCACCCCAAACCTCCATGGAGAAAGCACTTACTGATCTAAACTCTACTATACAAGCTCTCGTCGCCCAAATCGGACCACCAAATACCTTCAACAATCAACCCTCAAGCTCTAGTGCACTTCCTTTTCAACCACAGAATGATCTCTCCATCCCATCACCACCACCTCAATATTTGCCATCTCCATATCCATCAACCCAAGAGCACTATGATCTTACTTATGATAGCCGAGCGCAACAAGAATCAAGGGATCGTCTCACGGAAACAGTGGAAAATTTTCACGCAACCCTTCACCAATTGAATCAAGCAATAAATCAATTATCCTCTCAACGTTCGGACACTCAAGAAACCCCCATGGCTTCATGTGAACAATCTAATGAAGAACGTAGCATGAAGGAGATACTAGAAGCTCCAATGGACAATACGGAGCATGACTTTGTACTGGAACAAGTGGAGGAAGCTGTAATTATTGAAGAGGAAGAAGTGGTTGCAGAGTTAGGAGATGCTGAACCTCCATGGGAAAGTCAGGTTATAGAACCTTCTTCCAAGGCGATTGAAATTGATGCTGAGGAGGGTGTACAACCTCCAAGGCATATCATGGTTGAAGACTTGGAAGAGGTTGGTCAAGAGATGGAGATTAAAGAAGAAGAAGCACAGCCTTCCATGCCCTTGGTAAGTAATGAAGAAGAGATTGAATTGGAAGAAAGCTACCAAGAGGAAGAGGTTGAAATTAAAGAAGTTTGCAAAGAGGTGGAAGTTGTCAAAGAGTACAAGGGAGTGGAGCTTGAAATCACCTTGCCAAAGTTATTGGAGACCCCTCCCCCTAAGTTGCCATCATCCTTCACAACATTCAAGTGGGTAAAATTCATATCCCTTAGCTTTCTAATTCCACTTGAATATGGGCTACTGGAGACGGATGGTTAACTTAGAGCTCTTTGTGGCATTAAGAGTAAGAGGAAGACGGTCAGTGGTAAGAATTGTCTTGCAAGGTTCATTATGGTTGGAAGCTTTAAGTTTAAACGCAAAGGTTGGTGTAAAGCTCAATTAAATGGGTCTAGAAAGTTGTTTGGCCGCTTTAGTGAGAATTCAGATTGCTTGCTACCCGGATGGAATCATGATGATCAACACAAAGACGGGTGTAAAAGCAAAGTTTGGGATCTTGGAGTCTGTTCTGACATTCAGTACACTGGAAGCCTGAGAACCTGTTTAAAACTGCTCAAGGGCTTTACGTACCTTGTTTGGGATCACGGAGGCTACTGGAATTACAAACATTGGTGGAGATTCCTGGATGAGTTCAAGCACAAGCCACCATAACAGGGAGCTCACCAAATGTCCAACTTAAGGACTTTAACTAAAAGTGCTAGGTGGGAAACAACCCACCATGGTATGATCGTTCTTTTTCAATTTTATTTCGTGTTGTTTATTTTTATTTTATTTTCATTGAACCAGGAAGTTTTCATAGCATCTACATTAGCACTGCATATTGCATACTACATAATTGCATAAAAAAAAAACACACGCACGCGACGCAGCAGCGTCGTTGACGCATCCGCATCACCAGTGCGTTTTGAAGAAAAGAATTGAACAGAGAGTCACGCGAGAGCGTGGCTGGAGGCATGCCTTTGGCACAAATCACCCCACGTGACCGCGTCGCTGACGCGTCCGCATCACCTGGAAATCGACGTAAGAAAGGGTGCACGACCAAAAGTTGTTCTAGAGTGGTGCTGGACTGGTGCTGAACGCACAATTCTTACCACGCGGACGCATGGCTCACGCGTCCGTGTCATATCCCAATGATGGCCACTCACGCGATCGCGTCAACCACGCGACCGCGTCACCCTGGATTTTGGCAATACTAAGTTTTGAACAGAGAATTGTGCGAGCGCGAGGCTGCCCTCGCGCCAGTAGCACAAAACGCGTCACGCGTCCGCGTGACCGGCGCGACCGTGTCGATTAATTTAAGCACAAGTCCCGCGACCGCGCCACTCACGCGTCCGCGTCGCTTGCGCCGCACAGCTTAATCCTAATTTGCCAAATATCTTATCTTTTCTTCTCCAATCCTAATTTTTCCTCCCTCCTTTCTTACTTACTTCTTCTTCCCTCCTTTCCCTTCTCATTCTTCTTATCTTTCATTTTATTTTACTTAATTTATTTGCATATTTCATTCATTACATCTTAATTTTGTGTATATTTTTCTTTTTTTTTCTAAATTCATTATTTTTCCTTTGGTGTTAATTTTCTTATTTAACTGTTGCATCTTCTCTTGAATTATTTTGGGTGCTTAGTGACTTGTTTTATTATGATTGGGTAATATTATTTAAATCAATGTCAATCTTTTATATCTGTATTACTTTTGCATTGACATGAATTTATATTATCTCTCCTTCTCCACTCTCTTCCTCATTGTTGCAAATTTTACACCACTGGTATGCCATGTGCTTCTATTATTTTCTCACTTGCATGTTGTAGCTACCATGTAATTGAGACCCTCATTATTTGGCTTTAACCAACCCATGTTTTAATTGTTTTTTTATCTTTGTTTTGGGTTACTTTTCTTCCCTTTTTCTTTCAGGATGGCCACCAGGAAGAGAATCAGAAGACGTTTACATGGGAGAGACAAACAAGTTCCTACGCACATTCCTTGATGAGAAAAGCGTCAGTTGAAGCAACCCGTCTACTTGCACATCTTAGCATGCACCAAGGACGGTGCAATCTTTAAGTGTGGGGAGGTCGATATCGATCTCCATGGGTTAGTTACTCTTCTATCTCAACACCAATGGTTTATTTTCCTTGTTAGTTGTTGCATTTGCATGTTTGATTGCATATTTATTTGATTTTGTACATATTTTACCACTTGGTTAAAGTAATATTTTCTTTTTCAAGAAACTTTTTAGAGCATTTCACTAATTTGAATAAAATTTAATGTTACACTTGTTTGAAGAAATATTATACTGGAACATGGTTTAGAGCTCGAACACACAAAACCTGTGAGATTTTTGAGCCTATTTGAATTGGTTGCATTTTACCAACCAAAATTTTATTTTTGGTGTGTGTTTTTCTCTCTAAAATTGTGATCTTTGTCTTGCTTAATTCTATATTTCCATGGTTTGATGTATGCATACACTTACATGATTGAGGCCTTTGTTTCACTGAGCTTACATACCCATATGGCCTTACCCTTTCATTATTCTTTGCAAACCAATGTTGAGCCTATTATACCCCTTTGTTCTTTACTTTAGCACATCATTAACTCTAAGAGAAAAACAATAATGTCCTTAATTTGAATCCTTTGGTTAGCTTAGACTAGTGAGAGTGCTCATGAATTAAGTATGGGAAAGTTAAATTTGGAAACATTTGGTTTGAGAATTGAGTATGTTAGAATTTTTTGAAAATGTATATATAAAAAAAACCTAAAAAAAAAGAAGTGAGAAAAAGAAAAGAAAAAAAGAGCAATTAAGCAAAAAGGGGATAAAATGCCCCAAAGTAAGTGGTGAAAGCAATGCATATGTACTGTACTTGAAATTAGAATGCATGAATATGTGGAAAAACATGGTTAATGAATAGTTAGATGTGGTATTATGATTACATGGATTGTCTAAAGTTAGGTGGAAAGTTTAAGTTAATTAAGGATTCAGATTTTAGTCCACTTGGCCAAATACAATCCCACCTTGACCCTAACCCCATTACAACCCTTAAAAGACCTCTTGATATGTGTATATGTGCATTAAATTTATGTTGATTGTTAGATGAAGAGCAAGCCTTAGAAAGCAAGGTTAGTGGAGAATTGAGAGAATCGAAGCTAAAACACTTGAGTGATTAGGGTGCATACACTCCCAGTGAGGGTTCGATGCTCGATTCTTTGTTCCCGGCTTTCATGAGCTATTTTCTTCTACAAGCCTATTTGTACTTCATTTTTATGATTTGAATTAGTGAAATCCAGTTCATATTTATTCTTGGAGAATTTATTTACTTTTAAACCAAGTAGGTAGAAACATTTTTGCATGTAGTTGCATTCACATAGATAGGTTGCATTTCATACATTCTACCATTTCTCTTCACTTTTATAGCTTCTCTTGAGTTTAGCATGAGGACATGCTAATATTTAAGTGTGGGGAGGTTGATAAACCACTATTTTATGGTTTATCTTGTGCTCAATTGAGTGGTTGTTATCAAATCTTTACCCACTTATTCATACTATTTGCATGGTTTCACATTTGCCTTCCTAATTATGTGCTTTGATTGAAAATATGCTTCTTTGGCTTTAAGTTCCCTATGTTTAATCCTCTCTTATTACCATTAGATGCCTTGATATGTGTGTTAAGTAATTTCAGAGATTACAGGGCAGGAATGGCTCAGAGGATGGAAAGGAAGCATGCAAAAGTGGAAGGAATACAAGAAGCTGAAGGAACTGCTAAAGCTGTCCAGCCTGACCTCTCTACACTCAAACGGTCATAACTTGAGCTACAGAGGTCCAAATTATGCGGTTTCAGTTGCGTTGGAAAGCTAACGTCCGGGGCTTCGATTTGATATATAATTTGCTATAGCTGCCCCGAATTTAGGTGACACGAACGCGTGAATGACGCACCCACATCGCATCTGCGAACTTCAATCCGCGCGGACGCGTGGACGACGCCTCCGCGTCACTTTTCCGCGACCTAAACATAATAGAAATCGCAGGGGGCGATTTTTGAGCTATTTTTTACCCAATTTTCAGCCCAGAACACACAGATTAGAGGCTATAAAGTGGGGGAATGCACCCATTCATAAACAAGCTCACAACACACAGTTTTAGGATTAGATGTAGTTTTTAGAGAGAGAGGTTCTCTCCTCTCTCTTAGGATTATGATTTAGGATTTCTTTGCTTTCAGGATTGTTTCTTTTTATCAGGTTCAATTTTCCTTTTATTTATTTTCCCAATTTAATTTATGAATTCTTCCATGTTACATTTGATATCTTTATTAGTATAACTTGAGGTATTTCAGAATTATGATTGCTTTCCTTTATTTATATAAATAATTTGAATTTTTCCCTTTTGGCTTTGGTTGAGTCATTGGAGACACTTGAGTTATCAAACTCATTGTTGACTGAAAATTGGAATTTTCTTCAAGAATTAATTCGAGTTCCAATAACTCTAGCCTTTCCCAAGGAAAGACTAGGACCTGAGGAATCAATATTAATTCATCCACTTAACTTGCCTTCATAGTTAGAGGTTAACAAAGTGGGAGAAAAATCCAATTCTCGTCACAATCGATAAGGATAACTAGGATATGACTTCTAATTTTCATACCTTGCCAAGAGTTCTATTAGATATTAATTTATTAATTCCTGCAATTTATTTTCCTTGTTATTTAAATTACCTGTTCCTCACTTTCAAAACCCCCAATTTACAAAACTCATAACCAATAATAAGAACATACCTCCCTGCAGTTCCTTGAGAAGACGACCCGTGGTTAAATACTTCGGTTATCAATTTTAAAGGGGTTTGTTACTTGTGACAACCAAAATGTTTGTAAGAAAGGTTGATTGCTTGGTTTAGTAACTATACTTGCAACGAGAGTTTACTATAACCTCTAAACCATCAATCTTCAGTTCTTTCAGTCATGTACTGAGAAAGAAACAAAAAGAACAGGGAATGATCATAACAAATCATGAAAAATTGAGTTTGGAAAGCCAAATCAACTAAGAATGTTCGACATGATCTGAGCTACATTACTTGAGGCTTTAGTCTAGAAGACTATTATAGGGTCTTTACACTTGACAAAACCTTGAAGAAGCAACAATATAAGAAATAATAAGTAAGAAAAAGGGGTTATAAGAGAAAACCAAAGGCTTTGAGTACCACTGATTAAGAAAATCAAAAGAAAAATAAGCTCAAAGTATAGCCTAGTCAAGTGCTTGTGGTGCTTAGGTACCAAGCTAAAAGCTTGAAGAACAAAGCATTTAGAAGTCACGGTTAGACTCAAGGTGCAAAGCATCCCGCCTAAAAAGAGAAAGCCAAAGGCTTGATGAACGGATTTTCGACGGTTTAGAATTCATAATAAGTCTCGTTGTAAAGTATAGTTTCTAAACCAAACAATAATCCTTTCATACAAAAATTTGTTTGTCACAAGTACAAACCCCTAATAATCCTATAACTAAAGTATTTAAACCTCGGGTCGTCTCTCAAAGGAATTGCAGGGTAGTGTTCTTGTTATTGGCTACGAGTTGTATATTTTTGGGGTTTTGGATGAGAAACATGAAAAATAAATGGCAAGGAAATTCAAATAACAAAAAGGCCTTGGCAAGGGTTGATGGTCAAGGATCTCTATCCTAATCACTAACCACAACATGATAATTGGCAAGGATCAACCCCATTAAGTCATTCTCTAGCTAGTAGTAAAGAAAAGTCAAATGAGCTATATCAATCCAAGTCCATAAGTCCTAGTTCTCCACCAATTCAATTAGTGAGATCTAGCGTTAATGGTTCTCAATCGTCAATCACTTGGACATTAGTAACTCAAGAGTTCCTAAGTTACCTTCCCAAGGCAAGAGCACTAAAATCTACTCTAACATCTTCTCAAGCATTTTGACAAACACTTGGAAGGCAAAAGAATAAAGCATAGTAAATCAACAACAAGAGTAAAATCTAACAACAACTAATTGCAAAGGATTAACAACAACAACTAAAAGAAGCACAATTATTATGAATTACCTCAACTTAAATTGAAAAAGAATAGAAGGAACAAAAGTAGATCTACAACAAAGCATAGAAACAAAGTAGAAGAGATTACAACAAAAGAATAGAGGAATCATGAATGTAACAACAAAGAATTAAGAAGAAGAAGTAGAAGAAAGCATGAATCAAAACCTAGATCAAAGAACTAAACCTAATCCTAATCCTAATGTGTATGAATGAATTAAAAGTGAGTGAATCCCCCTTTTTCCTTCAATCCTTGGTCCTTATATGCATTTCGGCGCCAAAGTTGGTTGCAAATTGGGCCCTACATCTCTCAGAAATCGCTGGACACCTTTTCTATTAAAAAAATCAAGTACGGCCACCGGCAGGTATGCGTACAGTGCGCGTGTGCACCCCTTGAAGTTCTCCCGATCCACGCGTGCGCGTGCGCGTGGATGATGTTTCTCAAATCTTTGGCTTTTCATGATTTCTCTACTTTGCATGCTTTCCTCTTCACTCTTTTGATCCATTCCTAGCCTTTTCAACCTGAAATCGCTTAACAAACAAATCAAGGCATCTAGTGGAATCAAATGTGAGTTAAAATCAACAATTAAGGACCTAGAAAGCATGTTTTCACACTTAAGCACAAATTGGGAGATAATCATGAAACCATGCTATTTCATTGAATAAATGTGGGTAAAAGGTTATAAAATCCCCTAAATCAAGCACAAGATAAACCCTAAATATGGGGTTTATCAAGGCTCTGAGCACCAATGATGGGGAAGAACAAAAGAAAAATAAGCTCAAAGAGCTCCCTAACTATGTGCTTGTGGTGTTTCTGTATCGAGTAAAAACTTGAGACAAAACATTTAGAGTCACGACTAGGCTCAAGATGTAAAGCATCCAATGAACTTAAATGATGGAAAGAAAGTAAATAAGCTTTCTTCAAGGTGATGATTCAAGGAAGAATTCCATAATCTAATCCGAACAGAAGCCTTGAAAGATTATAATCAATTGGGTTGAATTATGCATAAGTGAAATGGTTGTCCAAACTCATTTAGATTGCAATCCTTTACCTCAGTTTCATAAAGTTAAGATATTTAGATTAAGCCATGATTCTTTGCTTGTTTGAGGACAAGCAAGATTTTAAGTTTGGTGTTGTGATGCATGTACATCTTTAGTGTTTTTACTTCTTGATTTCAAGCAATTTATTAAGAATTTCTGTAAAATAATCAATGAATCTAATGTTAGAATGAATATTACTTTGATTTGTTGAATTTGATTGATTACAGGGAGCTTTAGAAAAAAAAGGAAACAGAATAGAAAGAGGAACAGAAAGCTCCTGGAAACAGAAAGCCCCTAGAAGTAGACTAGTTTCTATTAAGGACAGAAAGCTCATTGGAAAGAGAAAGTGAGTGGCGTAGAACGTGGACAATTTGGCATATTACGTGAAGGTAGAAAAAGAATATGTGCATATGCACGCACTTGTGAGTAGCACAAACAGCTATCATTCACCATTTCATATAGTACGTGGGAAATTTCACGTAGTACGCAGCATATGTGCGTACGCACAAGATTGTAATTTTTTGTGAGTGTGCGTACGCACACAGTTGTGCGTACGCACAAGTCGATTTTCACGTATAACGTGAGAATTCCCACGTACAACGCCAGGGCAAGCAATAGACCAAATTGAAGGAAATTGGCTCACGTACAATGCAGCCTACTTTACGTTTTATGTGAGCCCATAAAAGACACTCCAGGACCACTCTTTTATATCAAGTATAACGTGGAATAAGCCATGTACTACGTGGGCCTTGCTGCCCTTCCAGAATCTGACATCAATACTTTCTGCTCTTCAAATTCTCAACCTTTGAAAGATCAATCACAAGCCTATTAATTAGGACAGTTATTAAAGATCACAAGTAATCAATGGAGATATCTTCTCGGTGGGAAATAATTAGGAAATAGATTTGATTCTGTTTTAGTTTTGATTCTGTTTTAATTTGAATTTGAATTAGGGTAAGTATTTAAGGGAGAGGGAGACACTTTGTTCCTCTCGGATCTGGGGGATCTCTCTTCTTCGGCTCCTTCGGCCGTTTTATTTTTCTTAAGGATTTTCTGAAGAACATGAGTTTCTAATTCTCCTTGGTTAAGGTTAGGAGCTCTGTTGATTCCATGGATTAATGTTTTATGCTTTTTTACCTTTCATTAATGCATTGATTTCTTTTTAAGAATGGGTTTTTGTTCTTCATCTTAAAGGGTTTGAATATGTTGGAAAATAATTCTTCTCTGATTTGAATTCTTTTAACTTCTTGGAAAAGTTGATTAATTGAATTAAGCTTGAAAACCAATTTTCACAATTCTTAAGTTTTGAAATTGGATTGATAAGTGACATAAAATCAGTGAACATTCTTAAACGCTTTTCTTAAGTAATTGCCTAAGGGATTAGCGATTAATTAGGTTAAAGAGAAATTAAATCACCAAGAAATTGGGGTTTGATTATTGATGATTTGTCATGATGGTATCTTTGCATGATCAAGGTGGAAAGAGAAAAGTATTAATCTGAAAGTTTAAACATTTCCAAATTCTTAGCTCTTTCATTCATATTATTTTTCACATCCACTATTTTCTTACGTTAGCCTTTATTTAATTGCTATTTATGTTTAAAAGCTTTCAAAACCCTAACTTGCTAGTCTGACTAGATTAATCAATTGATTTTGCTTGTTTAATCCGTTAATCCTCATGAGACCGACCCTCACTCACCTGAGGTTATTACTTGATTCAACTCGGTGCACTTGCAGGTGTTTTGTGGATTGTAAAATCTGCATCACTTAGTAGAAAGTGGCCTGGGTGTTCGTACGATCTATTGGCCAAAAACTGTAACCACTTTTATGATGAATTTTTTGAGAGGCTTGGTGTTCCAAAACTTCCAGGTAAACACCTAATAGTAATTCTACTTATATGATATGTATTTGGCTTTTTTAGTTGCTAAAAGTTTTGTTGAAAATTATGTTGCAACACAAACAGTGGTACTAAATAGTGACACAAACAGTACGGCTAGTGTCTGTAATTGGTGATGCGCTTAATGTGTACACTTTGTTTTAGTTTGTAGCGACATAGATGGTGTGGTTTAGTAGGAATAACACATGGCGTAGCTTCCCGGATTTGGCAGAGCAGTGAATAAGCTTTAGGAGAGTGTGAAGAATATCGAGAAGAATTTCGATGGTGCTCTCGGGCTTGAGGAAAATTCTGAATCCAACAATGAAAGTAATTTATTTGCATTGTTCAAATTTCTTAGTGTAGTTTTGGTGAGGTTTTACAAGGTATAGAGGCCATAGAGTGTCTATCTAATCTCAAAATTATTTTGTAATTTCAATTAGCTTGTATTAAAAGCTTTTATAAGTTTGCAGTCTAGATATGAATCTATATGGTTAGTTCTTTTTGTTCGTGTCAAACTCTAAAATCTTGGCATACTATTCATATTAGATACATGAGGCTCTCACTATAATTCACGTTCAGCACTAATGATAAACAAAATATGGTTATTCGTTGCTGTCCTGAATCTTGATGGTCAGTAATTGTTGTTTGTTGTTTATGACAGTCTGATTCTTTGGTTTTGCTCTGCACATTCTTTTAAAATTGATTTTTGTATTTCTTTAGTTCAAAGTAATGTCTGGTTGTCTTGTTTAAGATTTGAAGATGATTACCATTTTTTTAAAAAAATTTAATAAGGATATAGCCACGCTTTAAAAGCATGTTAATAGGTTCACGATTTAAAAAGTGTGGCCATGGTTTACATCTAGGTATGTTTAAGAAAGCGTGGTTATAGGGTTATGCATTTGGCCACGCTTTTAAGTGTGGCAATAGATAAAAGCGTGGCAACAAAAAAGTGTGCCAATAGATTGAGAAAAGCGTAGCAATAGAGCAACTAGCACGCTTGCAGATGTGACTCTTTCAAAAGCATGCTGGTAGCTTAAGAAGCGTGGAGAAAAGCTATCGCTACATTTTTAAACTTTTTGCCACACTTTTTTTAATTTTTTGCCACGCCTTAAAAGCATGGCAAAAGCCTAGTTTTCTTGTAGTGAGTGGAAAAGTTTGTAGTAAGAGAAATGATAGGCAACTCACTTTGAATTACACACCAAGATGGTGTATGTTTCAAATTGCATTTTATAATAGTATTAGGTTGTAACTTGTATGTCTTAATTTATTCAAGGTGAGTAATTGAGGACAAAATAGGGAATTTGGCAACCCATGAGATGTGTTGAAAGATGGGTGGATGGCTTTCTGAATGTGGATATGTGTACTTCTAAGCAATTCCAATGTTCTAGTTAGAAAACTCATGGTAGGAATCAGAATTTTGTATACACTACGGCAGAGGCGGACGATAGCTGCGACAAAATAGTGGCATTGGCCATAACCGCTGCTCATTCGAAGGATAGCGGCGCAGGTGAGTGGCGGTCTTTACCGAGGCCGCAAAACACCCCTAGATAGCGGCCCAGCAGTGAAAATCGCCGCTCATTCGGGGTATATATCCTCAGGCCCGCTCGATTTGGCAAGCCTTCTTGGCGCGAAGAGAAGCAGGAGCAGAGGCGCGCAACATGCCCGCCCTTCGTTTCGCAACAATACCTGGCGATTACCTCAAGAAACGCAGCTAAGTAGGTTTCAATTCATTGTTTCAATTCCCCCCGTTTCGTACTTCCAGCATTTGATTCCCCCCAATTGTTCAGAAATCCGCGTCTTGTGTTTTTGGTAGCGCGCCAAACGAGCAGGCGCAGAGCCCCGATTCATCAGCGGAAGAACCCACCCAGGTGAGCATTTGATCACAATTCAATTTGGCCATTCCCCTTGTCCTGTTACAACCATTAATCGAATTCCCCAAATTTGCAGAAACCCCCAATCTTTCGAGCTTTCCTCTGTCATCCACAATTCCTGAAACTCATACTCTCTCCTGTCTAGTCGCGCAGTTCCCATCACGACCTCTCCCCGTCACTGGTTAGTCCTGACACTCTGATCTTTTCTTGCTTTTTTCATTCTTGGTTAGAATTTTGCAAAAAAAAATTTGATTTTAACTGTCTTTTAGTGGGGTTAATTGCTGCTCTTGAGTGATTGGAATTAGAAGGTACCCGTTTTTTTGATTTAATGGGTGCTTTGCATTGAAAGTGATAGTTAGAGTAGATAAATCAAAAAAGGGTCGTTATCATTATTATAGGGATGACTTTCCTTGGTTTGCATCTCTATTGCATCTTGTTCCTGTTTTTTTAAGTACCCAAGAATGTGTTTCTTTGGTTTGCATCTCTCCTCCACAGGAGAAATTGAGGAACTTTGCATTCTCTAATCTGCATCTTTTGTTTAATTGATAACTTTATCATGTAAAGTACAAGACATTGGTTTAAATTTATAAATTATATGGAGATGTAATAACAAATATGATGACATAGTACTTGATCATTGCCCTCTTGTGATTCGAATGAGTGGCTAAGATGTATTGTTATGAACTTGGATAAGATGAAGCTTTCTAGGTCTTGCATTTTTTGCTTTCTTTTTGGATTGGAAAAAAGAGATAATTTCATTAAGATGAGAAGATAATACAAATTGGGGATAAGGATTCCCTATACAAAGAATTTGGAATAAGGTTTATTACACGCACACGAGCTTTTCACTTTGTCTTTCTTCTGTATCTCTTGATCTTCTTAGCTATATCTATATCATATCACCAAGAATCTGATCAATCTACTATGAGAAACTATAGTTTCATAAAAACTCTAAAAACTGTTAGCAAAAAAACTGCAATTTTATGTTCTAAATTTGAAACTAATTGTAGTTGATTCCGTTGGTTTTCTTTCTTTCCATGATGCTTCGATCCTTGTTCCAAAAAGATTATAGAATTCAGTTTTTTTTTCGAAAAATTGATTACAAGAAAAACACGCACGCATGCTAGTTATTTTCATTAAAATATTGATACCATTGTGTGATGAGTGTGGAGTTGAGAAACAAGATTGAGGTGTTTGAGTGATCAGAGGAGCATGTTGATACCATTCTATTGTTTTAATTTTACAGATTCTGTTCTTCTCAATTGATTGTTCATTGTTGCTTTTTTCCTCCCCTTTTTCTTATGATCAATCATCAATGGCAAAATTGAAGAAGTGGATGATGATGAGAAACCGTGTTGTTGTTTGATCATGTGTGTGTTTTTATTTTCATTTTGAAGAATCAAAAGTGGTAACAAAACAAGAAAAGTAAGATTTGTTTGCTGCATGTATGTGTACGAACTTGCAATGGATATTTTCAGTTGATGTTTAATTTCCTGAAGAACCTCTGCATAAACAGAAGAACATAGCTAATAACAAAGTCATTAAAGAAAGATTGAAATTGGGAAAATAAATATAGATTCATGATGTTAAAATTTGATTTGAAGTGAACTTTCAATTAAGTAACTGGAAATTTGACTATAAGATTTAATTAAGTTATATGTTCGTACAGTATTATCAAAATTTTAAAACAAAATCTCTGTAGTTTATAATTTTATAATTATATTCTGATGTTATATAAATTTTCCAATAGATTCCTAACAAGTAGAAAATGTAAGATACTTGCTGGTTAATAGCTCCCTTTCAGTGCAATGGCAAGGCATGGTAGTTAAACTCTCCCAAGTAGCCAAGACCTTTATATAGTAGTAGAGAAGTTGATTTAAATAGCTACTAGCTCCCTTTCTGTAATTCACCTCTTTTGATGCACCATTTTCTTAAACTCTTGTTGATTCATTTGCTCTTAGCAATAGGCATAACACAGTTATGATGTAACTCTACATATCTAATTCAATATACTTGCTGGTTAACATTCATTATATAACAAGTATATGGTCATGGTTGGATTGATTATGTAGTATTTAATCTTGTTTTTATTGTATTATTAGTTAAATAATCTTATATGGAATCCTAAATTAATCTAGTTTTAAATAGGATGCAAGTTCTGAGGATAATAATAATATCTGGATTAATCTAGTTTTAATTATTAGGATGCAAGTTCTTGGACCTTGTCGATAATAATTTCCTGATTGCATTGACTATGGCTAACTAGGAGGAATGCTACTTTCAATTTGATATTTTCAAACGGTCACATCTCAAGTTGACAAGATCTAGTCAATATTGAGAATAATATCTCTTAAATAATGTGACAGTATCAAATTGAAAGTAACACAAAGATTAAATTAAAGGGAAATTAAGCATTGAATCTTGCTGGAGTAACAGAAAGCAATAGAGTCATTGAATAAAGTGACTTTATTCGATGTACATAATACTTTCATGCTAATCCATCACAAATTTGATTGGATTATTGGATTTGGTCATGCTCTTATATTGTAAATGCAATAATTGCAACTGGATTCGAAGCAAATTCATAGACAAACCTTGTGTGTTTGAAGTCTCCATTAATTGATTCTTGAATGATGGATCAGGCATGGTTCTAAACAAAGTATCTTGATGAGAAGCTTGTGTATTCATTCATTTTCTTAGAATAGGGAGAAAAAAATTGAAGAAAAAAAAAATTAATCTTGTTAGAATGGTTTCATATTATAGCATAAACTAAACTTCTAAATTTTAAGTTATTTTTGTGCAGCATAATCCGTGATAAAATAATTATAATTCTTATCATATAAAATCATTACTGAATACTATTGGCATTTTTTATTGTTTTATGATTTATATCATTTGTTTGGTTTTGTTTTTATACTGTGTATGGTCTTTCATGAAGATGCCGTTTTGTTTGGTGATATAAGAGTCATGAACTAATGATGGTCCATGAGAATCAAATTTAAATGTATTTAACTGAATAGTGTTTTCAATGCTTTAATCATTGATTCTTTGTTTTTTAGAGAATATTATCCATATATCTTTTCCGAAAATATTCCTGAATGAAGGGTTAATAATTTATTTTTTTCACTAAACTAATATATGCTATTTACACGGTCGAAGACAGGGGAACTAAAATTTGGCTTTCTTATAAGCATACAAGGCATAATATATCTACAATTTTAAGATCCTATCCTCTATCTGTTATAATTGTCCACCTAGTTTTTTTTTTAATTGTTTTTTAATTCTAAATTTCAATTATGTTATGTCTTCTATCAATAAGATATTTTGTATATTTTATTCATTGTACTTTATGATTTTTTAGTTATATTCATTGACTTATTTATTTTTAAAATTTTAAATTTATTCTTGTTTTCTTTTTCAATTTTTAAGGAAGTTTTTCTTTGTCTTTTCTTTTTCTGGACTTGGAACCAGCAGTTCTTTCTACCAGTAATCTTTTAAGAAAGCACAGAATTTTGCAATGAGTAAGCCTCTTTTCCAATACCTTTCGTGTGCTTCATGTTATCCGGGATGCAAGTAACTTTGTTTCTATTTCTCTTTTGAATTATTCCGTCGCTCCCTACATGGTATTGCTTGTAATATATTGTCGAATTTATTACGTATGGTACTCTCTCATATCATAATTGTGATCAACTGTTATTGGTTCTCCTAACACACACCCCCTTTTTTTTAGTTCCATTTCTTTTTAATACTAATAATCTATTTGTATGTGCTAATTCATTTATTTAGACATTGATAAGAGCTGGATTACAAAGCCACGGGGTAGTATAGAATATAAGAATGGACTGAATAGATTCCTTGACTTTGCGTTTGACAATGCATCATCCGATGGGATGATACATTGTCCATGCCCTCTGTGTGGGTTCCGGTTTTTCCAAACTAGAGAAGCTGCATACGATCATCTTCTGATGAAACCATTTCCCCCTAACTATACCTTTTGGTTACATCACGGTGAGAGGATTGTAGACGAGAGACCCAGCGGTAGGGAAGAACTAGATTCCACTATAAATTCAGGAGATCAAATGCGTGACATGATCCACGACGCATTCAATTTGCCGGGACTGCAGAATGAGGATGAAGATTCCATGGATGGGCATGCTGGAGCCGTTGCGGATGGGTTGCCGTACTTATCCGAAGGACCTAGTCACGAGGCTCGTGCCTTTCAAGACTTGCTAAAGGACGGCGAGTAGGAATTATATCCGGGATGTTCTAGATTTTCGAAGCTGTCATTCTTGGTCAGGCTGTACCATATAAAGTGCATGTGCGGAGTGAGCAACAAGGCTTTCGGATTGATTCTAGAGCTATTGGGGGATGCCTTTGAGCATGCACAGATTCCGAAGACCTTGCACGATGCCAAGAGGATCATAAGAAAGCTGGGTATTGAGTACAAGAAGATAGATGCATGTCCAAATGACTGCATGCTATACCAGGGTTCCGACCACGGTCTTTCTAGATGCAAACGGTGTGGAGCATCGAGGTGGAAGCAAAAGACCAGGAAGAATGCTTTAGTAAGGATCAACGCCGTTGTTAAGAAGAATGGTAAACCTCAGGCGGCGAAAGTTCTTCGTTATTTTCCTCTAATTCCACGGTTGCAGCGATTATTTATGTCCAGCAAGACAGCTGTGGACATGTTGTGGCACAAGAGAGGCACCAACTCTGACGGTTTCTTGAGGCATCCCAGAGACGGCGAGGGTTGGAAAGCATTCGACATGAGATATACTGACTTTTCCTGCGATCCGCGCAGTGTTCGCTTAGCCTTGGCCAGTGATGGCTTCAATCCTTACGGAAACCTCAGTTCAAAGTACTCAATATGGCCAGTGATTCTTATTCTATACAACTTACCCCCATGGATTTGCATGAAACAAACCAACTTTATACTCTCTATGATTATTCCCGGTCCTAAAATGCCTGGCAATGACATAGATGTATACCTGCAGCCCCTGATCGATGAGTTGAAGCAGTTGTGGGCCGGTGTTGATACCTACGACGCCAGTCAGAAGAAAACATTCAAGATGCGTACAGCGTTGATGTGGACTATCAGCGATTTTCCTGGCTTGGGCAATTTATCTGGTTGGAATACGTACGGCGGGAGAGCTTGCCCCACGTGTAATTTGGACGCCGAGACTAGGCGACTCACCTTCAGTCAGAAATGGTGTTATATGGGTCATTGTCGCTTCTTGAATCGTGATCACAGATATAGACAAGACCGGATTAGATTTGATGGTAAAGTAGAGGATAGATCCCCACCTACCAAATTGACTGGCAGGGATATCCTGAGACAATTGGAGGGTGTGCCCGTCTCACAGGGCAAGGTGCAAGCGATGGGGGGTAAAAGAAGACGCGGACATCAGACCGTGCTGCAAGACGAGTCACCCTGGAAGAAGAGGAGTGTATTCTTTGATTTGCCATACTGGGAGAACAACGAATTACGTCACAACCTTGACGTCATGCACATAGAGAAGAATGTGTGCGACAACATTGTATTCACCATGTTGAACGAGAGCGGTAAATCCAAAGACCACCTAAAAGCTCGTAAAGATCTCCAGTTGATGGGAATCAGGCATGATATGTGGCCACTTGAAGGTGGAAAGTATCCCGCTGCAGTCTTTACCATGTCGAACCCACAGAAGGATGTCTTTCTTAGGACCATCAAGAATGTGGTCTTTCCAGACGGGTACTCTAGCAACATCTCTCGCTGTGTTGACTTAAAACAGCGCAAGTTATTTGGTTTGAAGAGTCATGACTGCCATGTTCTAATGGAACATCTGTTGCCAGTTGCGTCAAAACACGTATTGCCCACCCCAGTGTCTGCCGTCTTGGCTGAGTTATCAGCCTTCTTCCGACTAATATGTAGTAAATCTATAGATCCTCAACAACTTCCTCTCCTTCAGGATCGTGTGGTCCATACTCTGTGCCACATGGAGATGATATTTCCACCTTCCTTCTTCACAGTTATGGTTCATCTAACGGTGCATTTGGTTGAGGAGGTACGTCTCGGTGGCCCAGTGCACTACCGGTGGATGTACCCAATCGAGAGGTAAAGATCTACTTAGGCTTTTTCGGCCTGTTTTAGTAGGATATCTGTCACCTAGTAATTTATGTTATGTTCTCGAAGGTACCTATGTCGTCTCAAGCAGTACGTGCGTAATAGGGCCCAACCAGAAGGATCGATTGCAGAGGGCTACCTATCCGAGGAGATTCTCACATTCTGTTCAAGATACCTAGATAACGTGGAGACTAGGATCAACCGACCGACACGCGTTGACGACCGTCCGAGCGATGCTCCACCGAGCGAGATTGCCAACATGTTCCCAGAGGTTGGAAAGGCAGTCGGGGCAGCTTCATTTTTCACACTAAGTCCAACCGAAAAGCTTCAGGCACATCGTCATGTACTGGTTAACTGCATTGCTGTAGAGAAATTCTTGGAGTACGTATAGAGCTTGGGTTCTAAAATTATACAATGAGCCAATTTGATATTGATGGTACTGAACTTGAAGTATCTTTTTATGTGCACAGTGAGTACAGAGCCATCACAAAAAGAAAACTGCGAAGTAAAACAAGGTCCCAGTCTCACATAGATAGTGTTGTGCACAGAGGATTTTCAAACTGGCTCAGGCATGAGGTAATCTCTAAAATCCAAGGATCCTACTACCCTTTGGTGCTTTCTTGCCTCTAATGTTTCAATGCCAGGTCCCATTTGGAAGCACCAATCATTCGAACGAGTTGCAATGGCTCGCCTGCGGTCCAATTGCTCAGGCCAAACGCTATCAGGCGTACAACGTCAATGGATTTAAATTTAGGACCATGTCAAGGGAGGAAGGGATGAAAACACAGAATAGCGGGGTTTATGTCACTTCGGATACTAGAAGTTATGCAAGTAAACGGGATGCCAATGTTGCTGTTGGCGGTGTCTCGTATTACGGGAGATTAGTAGACATCATCGAGCTTAACTACAGTGGTCAATTCACTGTAGTCTTGTTCAAGTGTCTTTGGGCAGATACCACGTCGGGGAGAGGCATCCGACAAGATGTTTTGGGCCACACCTGTGTCAATTTTGCCATGCCGATTCACACCGGTGAACATGAAGACGATGAGCCGTACATCTTGGCATCTGAGGCGCGTCTTGTGTTCTACGTGGAGGATGAGGTGGAGAGCGGATGGAGTGTAGTAGTCCATGTGAAGCCAAGAGATTTGTTTGACATGGGCGAAGATTATGAACACTGTGAGGTCGACCTTCATCCACAGTCTTGTATGACTAGCTTGCCTGAATTTGATGTCGAAGGCCTGCGGTTGACAAGAGACGGCGATTTAGAGGAGACCATTACCGACGGGGTTGAAGATTGTGATGAGGCAGCCGATTCCTAAAATACTGAGTTGTATTTAGTGGAGTGTATTTTAGTCATATCATTAGACAGTATATCATTAGACAGTAGGTTGAATGGAATGAGTTTTCTTATATTCTTTAAAATTTATCCTTTTATATAAAATTCTCTTATCTAATTGGGTCTTCACAATATTTAAAATTTATACTGTCCTTGAACATTCTTTACATCTCCGTTGACTTTCAGGGAAATTGGAGAGCAGAGACTTCTTTCTCATTTCCAGAAGCCGTTGGTTTGCAGAGAAGATGATAGATGCGTCTCCTTTCTCTTCATTGGAGGACGCAATCTCATTTGCAAGGCAGTTGTGGTTCAAAGAGTCCCGTATACAATCATGGTTGGATGCCTTCTCTGGACACAGTCACCTCTTTCGAGCCATTCGTTATGCCCCGGGATCAATGATGAGGGTTTGTTTGCCGCTGCCCGATTTAATTTTGTAAATCCTTTTCTTATTCGTGAATGAAACCCATATTCACATGGTTATGTTTAAATTTTAGGAAATGCTTCATTGGGACCGAAAGTACCGGGCTAAATTTGGGTTTGAGTTTATAACAAGTACGGAAACATGGTTATCACAGGAAATACTTGACGAGGTGAAGGTAAAATAGTTTATATTTTCCTTGCTATTTATCTAAAGTATATAAAACTGAACCTTGATATTTGCTTTCTAGAGTTAATAAATTTGAGTCATTAAGGCGAATCACCTTTGAGGCTGGGTAGTTTAATTGTATTTTGTATAGCAAGATTAACTTGATGAGATATGTTTGCTAGAAGATAATAGCATATAATAGAGAGTTTATAGTTGTACTCAATCATATAATATAGACCCTCTTGCAAAAAGTTTTAGAAGGGTTGTGTTAACTATAAGGAGAAGTATTAGAAGGATATTTAGGAAGGTATATCCGTATGCATAAAAGAATTTCTAAGTTGCAACAAGAAGGGCATTCTCTTCTGGATAAAATCTATAAGTTGTGAAAGTAATGGGATCGAACAAGAATAAATGTAGGGGATGAAATGTGGAGGAAGAAAAGATTTGCTCGAGGAGGAAACCTGGCACAACCAGCAGCCCTTTAGCTGCTCTAATGCAACACTGCTGGCATGCAGATTGGAGCAGATTGAATGTAGCTGTTACATATTCATATATGGTATGATGACATATGGAAGAGAAGTGGTGGCTTGCAGCAGCATGTAGTGATCTGGCAGTAAGGGGCTGCAATTTTAGTGGCAATGAGGCAGTTCTTTCCTGCATTGGTTCAGTAGTACAGTGTTGAGGTGCTGCAGTACCTGGGGGAAGGTTGCTCTTGACGTTAGTTTGTGGCACTAGAATGGGAACTGGAGATTGGGATATTTACTGATCGAGCTGTTGGTTTTTGTGATCTTTGAGCTATGTGCTGCATTTCTTTTCTGAACTTTCTTCAATTGGTATGGCTATGTTTTGGAACATGCAGCTAAGCATGAGATTAAGGCTATTTTTTGAACTGATTAAAGTTTTCTTTTTTCTTTATCGTTTTACTTATTCTGGATTTGTTGCATTGTGAATATATGGTTTTGTTGTTTTGGGGTTCTGGTTGAAAAGCTCCCGCAAGGCAACATTATTGCACTATAGGCGGGCAGCACACTGTATGTGTATATGCATAAAGGGCATGGGACAGATGGTTATCTCAGGTTCTTGCAAAAAGTTTTTCTACATTATTTTGGTGGTGTGTTGTGTAGGTACGCTATGAAAATACTCTTGTTGTTGAACTGGATATTGCAGCACGAGAGGAATTCAAACTCATAGAACATGGACTCGAACGACTATGGGAACGTAAGATGATCAACTTTTTAGTAGTTTAATTAGTATGATTATGTTCATACACTGATTCTGGATATTCTGTGCTTATATTTGGCTATGATGTACCTCTCAGGATTAGCTCGATCCCAAATTCAGGAGGCATCGGTAGAAACGGGGGAGGTGGTTCCGGATTCAGTGGAGAAAGAGGCCGTTGTCTCCTCCGATAACTCTGAAGAGGTTGATTCTGCTGGACAAAAGGGTTCGATGCTGTCATATGACCTCAATAAAACGCCAGATGAGAATGAATATCCGTATAGTGGAATGTCTCCTGATAAGAAGAATGCTTGGCACCTATCTATGTGGGCGACACGATACCTGAACCCTTGAGGATATTGCAATAGTATAATTGAAAATTTTGGTTTCAAATTTATAGGATGCCCAAAACTTGTGTTTTGAAGTTGTCGTGACTTTATAACGCTTCATATTATTTTTAGGGATTGTTAGTATGCTGCATTGAAGACCATTAGTCTACTATTTTAACTATTTCTGCATTTTTTTATTTTGACTACTCCAAGATGCTGATTAATATAAAGTTTTTTGGGACAAATTCAGTTTCATTGTTGTTGGCAATAAAAATATGCCAAATGATCAACAAGCCCAATTTGATTTTCCAGGCATTGCAGAATAATCTTTGCTGCACGTGTATCATTCAAGATACACAAAAAAAATAAAGGTTTCAATTGCCATGAAATTGTCACTATTTCAATTTCACGGTGTTGAATGCTTATGTTTAAGTACAAAGTCCTTGCAAACAATAAAATGGGAATAATAACTAGTGAAAAATTTAAGTTCAAATCTTGTTAAATGCTACAAATGCTACAGTATGAGCAAATAGAAAGTATGGCAAATCCTTTGCAAAATAGAAAGATAAGAACCAGCTGCACCATGAACTGCGGCAAAATTGGGAAAAGTTTCTCCTCCACTGAAATATCATAACCATAGTGAAGATAGATGTGATAGAAATGGATGGGAAGAAATTTGGATCAAGAACCAGGATAATAGGGATGTTGTAAATTATGGGATAGATCCTGAAATGGACAATAAGTCCATAGTAAAATATATTATTTTAGCATTAAATACAAAAATTTTATCACTGTTAATATATATAACAATCAAAATTTATTTATAGATATTGAATAATTAATAATAAAATACAAAAAAATTATTAACGAAAATTTTGGTAAAAATATAATTTACCAAAACGTAAAAATTCTTGTAAGGTATTTTAAAAAAAATAATCTAATTATTAAATTATATTAAAAATACAATTTAATCAATAAAAGAATAAATTTTTAACGGGTATTTTGGTAAATAAAATTTAATGATAAATAATAAAATTTGTACTAATGGATTTTTACTTTAAATTAAATATTTTTTTCTTATAAAATGGATATACTTAACATTAGTTAATACAAAAGGTTTAAAATGGTTTAAAGAGAAACTTTTATTATTATTATTATTATTATTATTATTATTATTATTATTATTATTATTATTATTATTATGATTATTATTACTATTATTATTAAAATTATTATTATTAATATTTCTAAATTAAAGAAGCGGTAATAAATTTTGATTGTACAATATTTTTATTGTTTCAATTTCCTCTTGCTATAATCATTCCCGCGTCTCACAATTTTTTCTTTTTATTTGGGCAATGCTATGATCATTATATAACAACTAGTGGGTATGGTTTTACCCAATTTCAAAAAAACCCAGCTACTGCGCCCTACCCCTTCTCCTCACTCCTTATACACATTAAAACCCACAAAGCCCTAGCTCACTATTCTGCTCTGTCTTTGTTGTCGACGAAGAGTACTGCTCATCCGCATCCTTGATTTTCAGGTTCAGAACCTCCCGGTCACCTCGCTCTCTCTATCATTTCAAGTTCCAGAACCTGCCACCCTCTCTATCCCGGTAACCACCCCAATTTCTTTCAAATACATTTGTGATCTTCTAATGTTATTGCTTCTTGCTATCTGTCAATACTTGTTGGGAAACAAGTGTTGTGTTTACTTTCACAATTTAGAATGAGAGGTGGAGTATAGGTTCATTACTACTACTGTAATTATCTTGCTTCTCATGTACCCATGAAGATTCTGACTTTAATATGTTTTGATGAACTTGGATGCATCATAAGCTTGCATTTATGCCATCTACAACTTGATTTATCATATATGCCATTTTTATCAACTCAGAATATGCTTGGGAGTTTGATGTAATTAGGAAAAAAGGATGAAGGGTAGAGATTTTGGGAATTAAGAACTCCCAGTTATAGGTTGAAAATTTGTTATTAACCAATTATTACATACACAATAAAATTGGAATAGTTACTTGGTTAGCAAATAAGCGTGTTATGTGTTGTAACTTCTCCCCTGTTTACACGTTACCATTGGTACATATTATTAAAAGTTATTTGTGTTTGGACTTTGGTAATGAACAAATCAAGAATAGAGTCATGGGTGAAACATTATTTTATTTTTTATATAATCAAAGTATGCTTGTTTTTTTCATTTTTCTTTTTTTAATAAAATGGCACATTTGTAAATAAGGTTGCTTAGTGAAGAAGAATGGATTTCGGCAGTTCCAAAAGAGTGAGTACTATTGTTTTAGTGGTATGATATAATGCTACACGACAACAAGATAAGCAAATTTGGTCCATATATATATACTAGAGTTTTAATGATTAATTAGGTCATACAGGGACATTTTTTCTATTAGATTTTGTTATTTAACTTTTCAAGATTTAGCTATTTCAGATAAGCAAATATTTGTAACTTATATATAGGTCAGACAAATTATGCTTATATAGAGATCTATGCTGGTGGGTTTCTTAGTCAGGACCTTGTAGTATTTTTAATAGTCCAATTTTGGTGCATTTGTATTGTGCTTGTAAATGCATTTAGATAACTGTGTCAAAAATTTAGTTTTTCACATTGCTAATTATTTTGACGTGCCGGGCAATATTGTTCAAATGCATCTTTTAAATTCTTGTAGCAAATCATTACTATTGACTACTATAAACCCAGATTATGAAACATGTATATACCTTCTGCTCCAGTGATTTTTTCTGTTATAATTGTTGATGAATGCTGTTCGAACTCGATCATGGTTACACAAAAATTATTTTAATTGGATATTAATTTGACTTGATTTTATCCTGTCCACTGGTGTTATGGCATTTAGATGGCTAGGAAAGGTCGGTACACGAAAAAGCCAAAATCAGGACCAGGATGTCAGCAACCTCTAACCGCTCCACCTTCGGGCTCAGGTTCCCACCAGGCTGACTCTCAAGTCCTCCCCGCTGGTGGTGACGGCATCCCTCCAACTTCCCGCCCATTTCGTCCGCCGCGCAGTGAACCTAGGCCTGCTACACAAATGAGCGCAAATAGCGTTCACAACTCGGAGCTAGGCCAGGAGACCCTTTTGGAGGCTAATGCTCCAGAGGTAGAATCTCGTGATCATGAAGATGACGACCACTCTAGTGCTTCTGGAGCTCAGAGTCGTAAAAGGCGCAAGACTACAGAATTTTGGACAGTTAAGATAATCGGTAACGTATTTTATAATTTTTCTATGATCGATTTGAGCTATGTTAAATAATTTTTTTCGTGCATACTTTCAACAACGGATGCACACATAAGGATTTATATTTTGCTTATAGATTCTGACGGCACAGTCAAGCCGGCAAGATTAAGCGTGAGGGAGGCTATGGAACGGCCTAATGGGAGAAGGATCGTGTTGAGATTCAACAACGAAATGCAGCCAATTGGAGACGAGGCTGGACTGCTAAGTGGGGTGCTTGGTCTGCTTGGATCTGACTACGCAAAATTTCCTATCGGTAAGGAAAGTTGGCACAAGGTTACCACTAAAAACAAGGTGTATAACGAATGTGTGAAGGTAAAGATTTAAATCCCCTTTGTAACAAATTTGCTTATTGTTCAATTATTGACAAATTGTATTATGAAATATATGTGCAGTAAAAATTTCAAATCTGCTTCAATTTAAATCCCCTTTGTAACGATTTAAAACCCCTTTGTAACAAATTTATTTTATTAACAAATCTGCTTATTGTTCATTTATATGTGCAGCAAATTTTTCATTTTGACGAAGATAGTGAAGGTAGTATCAAGAAATATATTTTGCAAAGTATGGGAAGGTCTTGGAAGGAAACTAGGATGAGGTTGTATAATGCCTTCTACGAGCCAACATTCACATTTGAGCAGAATATCGAGCACCGTCCGCCAGGAATTGATCGAGAGCACTGGAGAGAGTTCCTAGAATATCGCGCCAAACCTGAGACGAAGGTAATCCAGTATACCATTGGTAGAATGTGCTGTATTTTATGTAGCATTAAGTGCTGTTAAATCAGTATCTAATTGTGACTTTAATTTGGCTTTTATGGACCGATAGGAGAAATGCAAGAAGAACGCGACTAATCGATCAAAACAAGTATATACCCACACTGGCGGTTCAAAAAGCTTCGCACGGCGGATGGAAGAAGAGGTACTCCACTTGTTATTCACTGTTTGGACTATCTATATGACTTCAGTTTTCTTGATTGCGTGGAATACGGTAATGGCGTAAATGTTGTTGTTACAGTCTGAAGAACAAGGAAGAAGAATTGGTAGAGGAGAGCTATGGATAAAAGTGCACAAGAAAAATGATGGCTCCTATATGAATGAGGAAGCAAGGGCAATTGGTGTAAGTACTACTTCTCATAAATTTTCGGTAAAATTATGTTTTCAAATACGTTAATAGTTTAGTTCTCTATTATATTTTGTTCTGTTTTTCTTTGCTGAATGGTTTGGAC
The DNA here is from genome assembly GCF_003086295.3 of Arachis hypogaea. Lineage (NCBI taxonomy): Eukaryota > Viridiplantae > Streptophyta > Magnoliopsida > Fabales > Fabaceae > Arachis > Arachis hypogaea. The sequence continues at coordinate 57,675,078 of NC_092046.1, forward strand.
TTGGGTTAGAAACAGCAAGAAGGTATTGAAAGATGAGTTTCTATCAATCCTAATTCAAAATGGACCCACGGAAAATTTTTTTTCCAACACTGGTTTCTTTTATTAAGTTTGCTATTTTACCTCAGTTATTTCTAGAGAGTTTAAACTTCTATGTAATTTAGAGACAGCTAGGTTTAAATTGAAATAAATCAATTTAAATTATTCCTTATTTCTTTTTATAGTGTTAGCAACATCCTATGTGACGTGCGTTATTTTGGTTGTTTTACATAAATTACTTTCGAACCATATATCTTTCTCTCATATTTGACTGAGTTTTTATTGACATAGACCGATAAATGCTATGATTGTATTTGCTAATTTGTGTCTGTAGGAAAGAATTGAGGAGATTGAGCAACAGGATGAATCTTCTAGAGTGTTGTCTCAAAATGACTCCATTGCTCAGGTTTTTGGTAAAGAGAAACCGGGTAGAGTACGTGGTGTGGGTTTCGGTCCGACTCCTACCCAACTCTTCGGTTCGAATTCACGTGCGCCAGGCAACAGAGTCGAAGAAGAGGAGACCCAGAGGAAGTTGTGTGCACTGGAGGCAGAATTGGAAAGCGAGAAGTTGAAGAGGAAGGCGATGGAAGACGAGGCAGCAGCAGATAAGAAAAAGATGCAGGCGATGGAGAGAGCTCTGATTTATCTTTTTCAAAGGCAGGGTGAGGAGCTGCCGGGAGACATCGCTGTAGGGATGAGTTCCGTCGAATGAAAGAGTGAACAATAATAGTAGGATTAGATAGTGTTTGGATCGAATCAAGTATTTTTTTTCTTTAAATTAGACTATGCAACTCTTTGCAAGAGATTTGTACTCTTCATATTTTTATGAAAATATTATTTTGGCTTGCAGATAATTTATTTGTTTTTTGTACAATTTTACATTCTAAATTCTAAAATATATTAACACTTAAGATATTACAAAAATCTAAAAAGCCACAAAAAGAAAACAAAATAGTTCTGATATTAAAAATTACACGATTTTTTTAATAAAAATTCTATTTTCCTGTTTTTTAATTATTCTTAATTTTGCGGCGGTTTAGAACAGCCGGAAAATCGAACAAAGTAATTGGAAAATTTGCATAGATTGCAGCGGTTACAAACCGCCAGAGAATGTTTCGGAAAAACTGGACCGTTTTGTGGCGGCTCTAAAAACGCCGCAAAACAAGCGGCATCAAGCAAAGATCAAACTGAATTGTGGCGGTTTTGGAACCGCCGGTGAACATGCCAGTAATTGTGTCACCCTCGTTTAGCGGCGGTTATGCCAGCGGTTATTAAAAACCGACGCCGAATATAACCCCCACGCCCATAACCGTGGCAGTTGGGAGAGCCGCCGGTCTTTGATTTTGCGGCGGTTTAAAACCGCCGCTAATCATTTTAAAAAACGCCGCTATGCTCCGCCTCTGCTGTAGTGATATACTACTACCAGAATACGCTTACAACCATTGAATTTATTGTCAAATTTAGTGAAATACTGTGGAATTTGGTGATACTTACGGCTAGATTTAAATATGTATTACTAAATTTGACAGTAAATATAAACTTCAAAAGACTTTTAAAATGGTGATAAAATTATTATTAGAACTTTCTAAGTAAATAAAAGAGAATTTTTAAGGTAATCCAAAACCTTATATTTCATTTAGGTGAATTCTATCATACCCTCTCTAAAATAAAGATAAATTATCCCTTGTGACATACACCATGATTATTGATAAATTATCCTTCCACCAAAACTCTAAGATTCACGTTATTTTCTCTTTTCTTTTCAATTGACACTATGTTTCTCTTAAAGCTTAATAACAGTGTCATTTTTATCATCTCCACCAAATATACCTCTTCTTTTCCAATTAAAAAAAAAAAAACTGATGTATTGATGGGAGCATATTGAACTATTATATTGTCACCAAAATATTAAATTATTATTCAGATAACAATGAGAGAAAATGGGATAAGTATATTTAATATTCATATTTGCCTCAAATATTAACTAATTATTTTATTATTCATGCCATTAATTACCCACAGGAATTTTATTTATGGCGCAAATCTATATCTGCCATACAGATTCATACCCTTTTACTTCTCCCCGAACGTAATATCTTCTGGTTTTTATGGTATCTTTTTTCTTTGAAATATAATCTATGATTTATGAACATAAATACAAAATACGAAAAAAAAATTTAGGAAGGACAGAGTTGAAAAATTGATAGATATGCTCGTTGAAATTGGAGATTGAAAGCGTAAGAACAAGTTTAAAATCTTAACATAATTGATTGGAAATGGTGATTGGATTTGAAAGGAATTAGGTTTTAAAATTGGAGAAGAAGAGGTGTATTTAGTGGGGATGATGAAAATGACACTGTTATCAAGTTTCAAGAGAAACACAGCATCAATTGAAAAGAAAAGAGAAGATAACGTAAATTTTGAAGCTCTGGTGAAAGAATATTTTATCAATAATCACTATATATGTCACAAGGAGTAATTTATCCTTTATTTTAGAGAAAATATGGTAGAATTCACCTTTCATTTAACATCATTACATTATTGTTAGATTAATCCAATGCAAAATCAGAAGAAAACTTTAACCTAAGAAAAAGATAAGAACTAGAAGAAAAAACATACTTAAATTCCAACTACTTGATGAGCACAAAGCAATTTGAAGAGGTAGTGTGAGGAATAACCGTTTCTCAGAACGTGGGTTGAAGTGCTTGACATACAAGAAAAACCATTTCTCAAAGACATGGGTAAAACTACACGATCACTAAGTAAAATTGATTGAACCAAGATGCTCATCTATAAATAGAAGATTTGAATATCAAAGAGGAACTTCCATTCCAGTTCTCACACTCACGTATACATGCTGAAAATTTCAGCAGTCACACTGACTCAATAAACAAAAAGCCATGAAATGCAAGTTTTTGTGAGCATCTGGAAACCATTTTTATTGCTTTATTTTTATTTCAATTTGCCTCTTTACTCAGTTGATCTCATATATTTTCACATTTTAAATTTTAGTTTTATTTATTCAAGTTTATATTGAATTCACTATTTATTTATCAATTGTGAAGTCCTAATCCATTATTAATGAAAGTTAATTTTTTTTAAGTATCATTACAGACATTTCTGAATTTTTTTATTTTTAAGAAGCTATAAGAGTCATATTTAACTTTAGAATTGAAATTGCGATACAAGTTTGATTGAAATATTTATCGAAATCGAAAATAAAGTCTAAGTAAAACAATTATTTATAAATGAAATTCTCTTCTTTTGAATTTTATTTAAATGTTCCTTTTGATCAAATATTTTTTTATTTTTAAAAAATTAAAAATCATTTGTTAAAAGAGTAAAATACTTATCATGTTCACTATATATATATATATATATATATATATATATATATATATATATATATATAAACAAAAGGAATGGTAATTGATTATTAGGGATTTAGTGTACGTAGTGGCAAGTGGTAATTAACTATCCACTTGTAATAATAATCATTTGGCTCAACATGTTGTAAGAATGCAGGGTGAGTTCCCTAGATATAAAATTTATCGAACAGCAAGGGCAATAATGTAGGGCATGTGAGTTGCTGAGGTGGTAGTAATTAATGAAGGACTTGGGGTAGTGGCAAGTGGTTCGTTAGTGATGAAATACTATAGTACGTTGTTGGATGGTATTGGAATTGAGAAAAGGTAAGGTACATATAAAGTATAAACCGTGTGTCCCTGTCGGCAAATAATGTGGCAGCAACTACCACACTTTGATGCCTCCAACTGTCATCTACCTGTTTCCTTCTTCTTCTTATACTCGGAAAAATTAATATCAAGGAACATACTAATCTCATATTGTCGCTCCTATATCTATATAACCATGGTATATTCGTGTGTATTGTTATCCGAGGTGGAATTTTTTCATTTTTTTGAGTTTTTTTTTTCTAAAAAATATCAATTCAAGGGTCTTTCTGTGGCACTCATCTTCTCCCTTTTCTTCTCTTTCTTTATTTACGCTGTCCATTTTTCTCTTTCTCTTATTCTCATTTTAATCCCAGTTTTCTTTCTCTCTCAAAAATGAATGCATATCTCATTCTTTGCATGTGAAATTAATCCATGTTCAATATCACTCTGGGTCCATTTTCTTTTCTTCTCTGGAATTTCAATCCATCTCTTATAGTTGTGAACCATCAAACGCTCTTTAGGGATTATGATGGAAATCTGTCGAGTTGAAGAGAGGCGCTGAGGAGGAACGATCAATTGTCGTGATGAGATTCAACAACAGATTCTTCAGGAGAGAGCAAGAGCGCGCTTAACATCTGGGTGGACAAGATGAGAATCGTTCATGAGTTCTTTCTCTCTCTAGAATCTGCACTCTAGATCAGAAGAACACACTCAATTTCATCGGAAGAACCTTTTCATTCTCTGTTCCATCAGCTTCGGTTTTCTTGTGTCCGCACAATGGAGTGGTACGACCGGTCCAGTTAGGGTTCCCGATCTGATCCATCGCCGGAGTGGACTGGAACTCGTCTCGAAGGTATGATATTATATTGTATTTGATATAATGCCCCAACTGTTCTGTTCTTTTCATTTTTGTTCATAAAATAAAATATGAAAATCGTTTCCCTTTTTTCCCAATATTTGTGGCTTTCTGCGATTGTGATTTATCTTATAGGAGAATGTGGGGTGTTGTGAAGTGTATTTGATCCTGATTTTGAAAAATGCAGAGCCGGTGTGGCAAATTGGGTTGGATGCTGAAAAGGAATCTTATCCCCAAAGGCCTGGTGAGGCTGATTGTATCTACTATTTGAGGACTGGATTCTGTGGCTATGGTTTTCGCTGTCGTTTCAACCATCCCCGTGACTAGGTCGAGGTAAAATTTATAGTTCATTTGATTTTTAAGTTTGTGGAGGTTTTTTGTTGTGTTATTTTTGCGTTTAATGTGATCATAAGTTTTTCTTAATGTAGCTTGATTTGATATTAGCTATGATCAGTGTGATAGTGTTGAGCTTATTGAATCAAAAGTCTTTTTTTTGAAGGGTTTTCCTTTGAATCACTATTTTTTTAATGAGTAAAGTATCGTTTTTGTCCCCAACGCTTGGGGGTAAGTCCTATTTGTGTTCCTAACATTTAAATCGTCCTATTTGTATCCCTAACTTTTATAAAAGTGATTCAATGTTATCATACTATCAATTATACTAACAAATCAGATTATATTTTTCAATTATTCTCACTTGGATGTATTCATTCTCAATTAGGTCTCACTTGGATGTGGTCGATTTTAATATTATACCCACTATTTGTGTTTAGATTCAATTATGTCCCTAAAAAAGTGAATTATGTAAATGTTGTAGGAATTAGTTTCAACATTTGATGAGCTATTTTTTGGAGTAGATCATTAATTCTATCCCAGACATTTGTATTCTAACTTCAAGAAGAGATTTTTAAAACTCAAACTAAAGCGCTCATGATGTGTAATTAACGGCAGGATAACATTGAATCACTTTTACAAACGTTAGGGATACAAATAGGACGATTTAAACGTTAGGGACACAAATAGGATTTACCCCAAACGTTGGGGATAAAAATGATACTTTACTCTTTTTTAATCAATTGATCGCTGAGATTCATATATTTGCAGTGATCTAATGATTTGGTGATATGTGAATGTTTTAGGTTGTTGGTGCTGTTGCTAAGACTAGAGGAGGGGAGTACTCGGAGCGAATTGGCCAGCCTTTATGCCAGGTGCTTAATATGGTTCTGCTTGTACTTTTGATATGCATTGATATTCCCTTTGACAATTGACTCCTGTGATTTCTTGTTTTATATGAAATGATGTGCTCTGTAGTAATCTATAATTCTATTACATGCTGAGGATTGAATAATCTTGAATTTCTGTTTTGACTCATCTTTGTAGTTTGAGTTTCTTTTTGCGTATTGATTATATTTGCTGATGCCTAAAAATGCAGTATTACATGAAGACAGGGTCATGCAAATATGGTTCTTCCTTCAAGTACAACAATCCTAGGCAGGCTGGAGGCTCTGCTACCCCTATGTCACTAAATTATAAACGTGGAGGAGATGAAGATGAGTTTTATATCTCCATGTAATTGTGGTGAATTATTTTGGTTGCTGTATTATTCTAAACATCTTTTGGTTTGTCACCAACTACTCTTACTTTTTATTCTCTACAGGTTTTCAAGTTGTGGATGCATTTGTGTGCTGTACGTTTATTTTCCTGAGAGTATTCTGAGATATGCTCTATGACCATGTTGCTTGGTAACTCTGTTTTGGTTCCTTTTTCTCTTTCATGGTTAATTTTAATTGCTTTTAATGATAGTTATAAGGCATCATACTGTTCAAATGGAAAAAGACAAATGAGAATCAAAATAAAATACATGAATAGAAGATATGGTATGTATTATGTAAGCTCTTCTTTATTTGTTTGATTATAAGCTTTAGGCTATTCCTTTTTCTAATTAGTTTGTGAGGACCTTTTATTTGATAGAAAATGGTATATAGAAATACTAGCTTTACTTGATTTAAATTCTGTAACATGCTACCACACAGAGCTTTACGCTTAAGCCGTTAAACAGAGGTGGTGTGGTATTACGGCCTTTGAAATAAAATATATGCATATAGTAGTAGAAAGAACATAATAACTAGGAGCCTTGAAAAACAGGTGAAACAAAGTTCGCAAAATAAAAAGCGCAACGCTCAGGAAACAAGATAACTTGCGTGCGAAGAAACCTACAGATCATAGGTATAAAGAGATAGAAAGAGAGAATAGAGAGTCAAAGATACAGAATAACTAGCTCCTAACTTGGCTGGCCGGAGAATATTTACATACATATATATATCTCCCATCAACCCAAAATACAAAGATAAAACCTTAACTCTCCTTAAACCTCTAAGAGGAACAAAATAAACAAGTTATTCAGAGAGAAAGCTAAGTGCATACATATATACATAAACTGTATAGCAAAAGAAACCCAGAAACTACTCCGCGTTAGAAGTTCAGATACCTACCGAGGAGCCTCCCGACCTGCATTTGAAAAATACCAACACAGTATGGGGTGAGAACCAGATGTTCTCAGCATGGTAAAGGTGCCACACACATAATATATAAGGTCCTGGGAATGCAAGAGGCAATCCTAGAACGCCGATACTCAGATTATAAAGCTTAAAATACTAAACAGAAACCATAAAAAGGGGTAGGTATCTAGGGAAAATCTAAACTCAGCTTAACTTAATCTTAACCTCATGTTGACCACCTTTTCTCCATTCTTCTATCTCCAGTGAGTTTGCACAAACAGACAAACAGACAATTGTAAGCACAGGTAGGAGACAAGAAGTGCAAGTAACAAATATAGCAATTAACAAAGTATATATAGTTAGGCACTCCCAAATAATGCATAGCGAACAAACAAACATAATGCACATAATGTATGCCTGTCCTATGGCTGATGAGGCTCATCTGTCGGTTATCAAGTCAACCCGACAAGTCTGAAACCCTTGGACTGTCCCTTGTCGCGCATCCCCATGAGTCTATGCATAGCTTTTTCTCATTTCATTCATAATTCATACATTCATACATTCATATATAACTTACTCAATGGGGGATATCCATTCCCGGGAATTTATACGTGCCCGGTCACCCTTACGACGTAGGGTCAATAGAGTATTGAGTCTCAACCTGGAACACGTGGTGGCAAGCCATGGTCCTATACCCAGGGAAACTTGTATCTCAGATCATATTAAATTCATAAGCCGCATAGTATTCATAACTATTCGTATTCATTACATAATCATTCGTCA